>NW_017387735.1:515428-683673 GCF_001664035.1 Metschnikowia bicuspidata var. bicuspidata NRRL YB-4993 | reverse complement strand
TGAAGTCTGCTCAAGTATCTTCTGATAAAACGCTTCCAACTTGTCATGCATTTATTATCTTTTTCCATTAGGTGCTTTGGGTGAGGACTTCCCGCATCCGAAAAAGGGTGCTTCGTACACATCTGGAAGTGTGTTAAGGTTTTATGTAAACATTTTTCATAGTTTTCGCCCCTGTCCCCGGGCAGCAGTATCCTTCAAGACATATGTTTTTGCTTGTTGTAGGAATCTATGACAAAAGATTCACTTTGAAGTGTACTCGTGATTGCCAAAAAAATGACTTCTGTGATTTTCGTGAGGGTATCTTCATCGGCGTACAACTGCTCATCTCTAGTTGAAGGTACCCATGTTTGGAAGTAGGCTCTCGAGGCGAAATGTCACTGCTCATGAGATTGCGACTGTGACGTATAGAAAAGACTTCGCCAGCAACCCAGCAGAATGCTTTACGAAATAGACGTGCGTAAAAGAATTTGCTGCGGTGAATCAAATATGGTATATGTGATTTAAAATAACGACATTATCAAACCCAGGAAGATATAAGTATCTCATATGTTTTTTGAGTACCATGCCAAAAGGACAGTCCAGGGGAAGAACCGAGTTTCAACACTAAGTACGTATCTGGGAGCTGTTAAGAGGTTTTGTTCCTTTCATCAGACGAGTGCCAGAACGCATTTCGATATTGGGTAGCATTTAGGAGCTTCTTGAAGATTTATTCAGTGCTTTGTAGTTTTTCCCCAAACAAAATGAATCTAACGGACAGAAAACAAGCTGAGTCCAAGAGTATTTCTAAGAAACAAATTGAAATGCTTTTTGAAAAGAAACAAGATATTATTTATTACTTCTGGTAGGTGTACAACGACAATTAATGGCGAAATCCCAACAAAAATTCAGGCCACCAAATACACATTCGCGGTCACAGAAGCCTCCCAAAAGACGTGATTCGCTCAAAACGTCTCAGGCACAAATGACGTTCACCGCCTGGACTCTTGTCCATGTCCACTGTTATTAGATACCAAAAGTTTATGCGAGGCAAAAGTAAGTATTCAAACCTCTAAGGTTTTTTTAAATTCATTTCCAAAAATTCCGTCCGTCTAAAAATACGACATCCCTCGAACAAGCCAGTTAAGGTTACATCGATTCTCAAATAGAGAGAGTCCGTGAGATTCATTGGCACCTACTGCCAATTATCTTGAGCTAATAATATGAGGACATCACGCCTATGGTGGAGATGGCTCATCATTCGTTTCTTGGGGTTGCTCTGGGACATAATTGTCCTTTAGTCCTGTAAGTAATACCTGTCTTGTCTTGCGCAAGTAAATAAGATCTATGAATTAATAGATTTATGGCTAAAAACCTATTTTTCTATATAAATTCTTTCTTGAATAGCGTATCCCCAAATATTCGCCAGCATTTTAATTTCCAGGCCCAGGCAGAGTTCCTGAAGCCTCCCAAGACTTGCAGTTAGAATAGTCTCTTGTCTTTGCTTGCTCGGAGAGCAAAACTCATGGTCTTCTTTTTGTTTTGATTTGCTGTATTTTTGGTAGATCTATCTGATATGATGAGGAAACCCTTTTTTGGATTTTATAAATCCCCTTCGTGTCTCTTTTACAGAATATGAAAAATCTCTTTGTTTAGCGTGTCATCTTTTTGAATGTACTATGATCACGGGCCTGAGGTGATCATATCTTAGGGGACGATGATATTTAATTAATTTTATCCAGGTGGTTTACATCGGTTATGGGCAAAAGTCTTTATGAGAGTCACATCCTCTTTGGGAGATCTCGTGAATTGAGGCTCACGCCTTCTCACCTTACCCTATGCCACGATCTAATATACGTTTTCTCTAAAGTTTTTCGTTAGTGATGGGGTCATACATCTCTCCAGTGGCACCCTATATTATGATGTTTATTTCAAGAAGCAATTATGCAAGGGCAATGCTAATCTTCTCTGTTTTTTTTTTTTTTTTGGTAGATTCATCTGATTAAAGGGGCAAGACTATATAACGAATATATATAAAAAACCTTTAAACAGCTCCCAGCTACGTACCAAGTGTCTTAGCTCGGCCCGTCCCCTTCCGTTAGTCACGGCCTGGACAGTCCTCATGGCACGTATCTGTTTACGTATTGGATATTACGTCATCGGCTCCTAGGATAGGTCTCCTGTAGTAGTCGCTTCAACTCAGCTGGTTGTAGCGGACTTAAGGATCCCACTTCCTGCGACTCGCCACGCCTTCTGGTGTAGACCTTGAAGATCGTGGTGACGAACCAATTTAATTTTGTTAAGTTCTCCAATGAGTTGTCGGCTGGGGCCAACATTGAGTTCAAGCTCATGGGCTTGGTAAATTTTAGCTCTTGCCACCAGTATTTGGATGTTTCGCAGTTGTTGTAGATATGGCTTAGGAAAGCGTCGGTGGCGTCTCCGTTGTTGTGGATTTGTTCTGTGCAAAGATGGCATTGAAAATCTGCTGCGTCGCTCGGCATTGTTAAAACTCGCGAACTTTATTATTGCTCCTGTTTTCCTAAATTTTTTGGTTTGGCAATCTATACTACAAAAAAAAGTCCAGCGCGTCATAAAAGAGAGGAATTTCGGCCTTTGCTTCTTAATAATGATTTAAGAATTCCAGAAGAACATGAAACGGGCGTGTGGTCTAGTGGTATGATTCTCGCTTTGGGTTGAGTTCGCAGATACCTGAGAGCTTTGCAAATATGCGAGAGGCCCTGGGTTCAATTCCCAGTATGCCCCTTCTTTTTTTATTTTAGAAACAGAATCACACAAAGCGATCACTTCTCGCTGGTATCCATTTCAGAATCCAGATGGTAACTCAAGACACCAAAACATAAGGCTCCCGTCAGTCTGGGTGCGAAAGTTGATATATCTTAGCGTAAATGTTCACACAAAATATAAGGAAACAGAAACGAGTCACATCTAAATCAGTAATTTTTTCGTTACAATCTCTCATCAAATTCCAAGAAAGCATGATACTTAAGCGGCAGGTAAATCTAGCAAACAGGTTTGCAAGTAAAAGTTCAAATGAATATTGCTCATATGTGCTCCAAATAGCACGGCCTTTAGTGTGGATCAAGAATTTGGTGCTAATTTTTCACGTGTGCGTGAGACATAGTTTTCTGAAATCCCTGACACGTTTACTTGACAGCCCATTTCATGCACTTTGCAAACTGACGAGGAATTTTGCCACTGGTCTCGGATTGAGTCTTTCGCAGGTCTCTTCCAATCTTTGATGTGTGAGCCCTTTGTTTTGAGACCCCAAATAAAAAGAATGATGAGATCAGGTTGTCCCTCTAGATTTTTACATTCGCTTGCATGATTGCATCCTGCGCGCCGTTGCCGCATTTGGAATGAGGTAAACAAAACAGTGCATCTTTCCGAAGAGCTGAGATACCAACAGTGAGGCTCATACTTCAGTATCAAAGTTTCTACGTCAAATCACCCAGCTGATTTCCCATCTTACATCATCGAACCCCTTATTTATATTGCAGGAAGGCTTTTCTCTGCAAAGAAATCTTACAAACATTCTGACACGTATATCCCGCGCTCTCCCCTTTATACTGCTGGCTCGGGTACCCTTGGAAACCTCAAAAGTCAAAGCAACATAAATCTTGGACCATTATCTAGACTTCCGCCTCCATTGTGATCTCAAAGAGGCAGAAAAATCCAGGCTTGATATCAGAATTAGTAATGGACGACTATTCTGGTTCGGCGCTCAACACGCCAATGAAGAAGATACGTAATTTGACGATACATAGTCCCATGCTGACTTCGCCAATAAGGTACCCCAGTATGAGCGACTTTCCAATAGACTGTGATCCCATAAACGAGAGCATGGTGGAAAAGGGATACTCTCAGACATTGAGCAATGCAGTTCTTAGAGAACTAGATACCCGGGCTCAAGAAATTTCCTCAAATGTGACTGTGGGCTCATCCACTAGTAAGCCCATGCTGGTCAACCGCAAGCGATATTCAGGTATCCACAAACCTCTCTTTTCAAAGATGGATAGCATTACGTCGCATTATGCAGCCGCACGTCAATCTGATCCGACCACACAAGACATCTCGTCAAGTGCCACGAAAAAAAGAAGAACTCTCAATGGGCCTGAGGACATTTTCCTGGCGTCTCAAGAAGATCCCTCGCCTACTCGGCGTAAGACCCATATAAAAGCAGGCGCTCCAAATGGCGATGCTATCGCTAATCCATCAAGGCCTAACCCCCGAAACCTATCAAATGATGTATTTTCCGCACGTCTTCAGCCACTAAAACTTAACGTTCCCCTCGCAGCCTCAAATCCAAGCAAAAGCGCCCTGGTCTCTCCAACAATTTCGTCTACCCGATTGTTGTCTTCGCCAATCAAAACGCCCGGGATTTCACCCTCCAAAGGATCGATGAACTTGCACGGGCTTTTGCTGAACGATACAATCTTTGCAAAACCTGAAGGCCCTGTCCGGATACGACAGCTGTCATTACAAATGGCTGGAGTGAAACCCCCTGAGGGTGGGATTCCATCTCTCTCAAGGAAAACCTCGAGTAGTGAGCTTCAGAGAACCCGTTTTGGCTTTGACTTGCAGAAAAAGCCATCTGTCGATGGTTTGAACAGACATTATTCAGTCAATGGTCTACAAGCTAGCTCCTCTGTGAACTCTCTTCAAAAAAAGCCATCTGCTGGCAACTTGCAAAAAAAACCCTCCATTCCAAGCCTACAAAAGAAACCCTTCATTCCAAGCCTACAGAAGAAACCCTCCATTCCAAGCCTAGATAAAAAGACTTCTGTCTCAAATTTGCAAAAAAAAAAATCAATACCCAGCTTTAAAAATACCCCAAAAGACTCTTATGTTCCCTCCCAAATATGCAGTGGCACATTTTCCAGCTTACTGAAGGGACAGAAACTGCCGTCTCATTCTAATCTTGCCCCGGACAGGCTACGCGATACTAGTATGCTGTGCGAAAGCTCTTCGAGACCCTCGAGTCGTAATTTTATGACTTCTAGTGGCCATGCGACACCAAGCTCGTCACAATTTCAGTCTCGTGGAACGAAGTCAAATGTGACTATTCCAAAACCATTCTCGTTGTACAGCAAACCAACAATATCCTCCAGTCAGAAAACTTTTGGTTCTCAGAATTCCCTAAACTCAGCCATGAGTAACGCCTCGCTGCTGGCCAGCCAAAGAAGCTCAAACAGATTCCAGAAATTCAAAAGCCGATTTTCATAAGTACATAGATATCAAAGTATCACGACCAAAAACAGTGCAAAATTCGGAAGCTGTAGAGCAGTGGAGACTATAACAGGCTGAATCTCGAACTCGAGTGATTAATAGAGAGAACAGATGTAAAGCAGAAGAAGTTATTAAAAAATCTATTGAGACGGCGACAAACCTAATCGAACACACGGCGAAGCCACGAGCATATTATTGACCAAATAGCAGTAAGTCTCCAGATTGGACTTTTCCATTCAAAAGCCAAAATATCACATCTATCACAAGATTGTATATTGGTATATATAAACTTAACACTAGTTTCATTGAGTTAGTTCATTGCGAGGACTGCATCCTGCTTCGACTTTTAGCGACTTATCTAATCAAGACATACTGATGAGCGCTATAAACCACATAAAAATGCCAGTACACCAAACAGATGATAAAGTGATTTTGACATATCCAGGAAATTCTGATACCAAGGTCGAGATCTTGAAGTTCGGTGCCACTGTCGTTTCGTGGATTTCTGATAAAAAGGAGAGATTGTGGCTTTCAGATGCAGCCAAGTTGGATGGATCCAAAGCTGTCAGAGGAGGAATTCCTCTTGTTTTTCCTGTCTTTGGTAAATCCAAAGATTCAAGCCACCCAACAGCCTCATTACCACAGCATGGCTTCGCACGTAACTCTGAATGGGAATTCTTGGGTCAAGTGACCGAAAACCCGGTCTCTGTTCAATTTGGTTTGGGCCCAGAAAACGTCTCACCAGAGTTGTACAAGCTCTGGGGAACAGGCACTTACGATTTCACCCTTGTATTGACTGTGACTTTGGCCGAGAACAATCTTACCACGGAGATCGAGGTGGAAAATTCTGGCAAAGAGCCGTTTGAGTTCAACTGGCTTTTCCATACTTATTACAATGTTGACGATGTGACGGACACCTTGGCTACCAACTTGATCGATACCGAATGCTACGATCAATTATTAGCCTTGACATACAAAGAGAAGGCTCCCATGCTCAGTTTTCATGAGGAGTTTGACCGTATCTATAAGAATATTGATGGTGACAGAGATGTGCAGCTCATTGATAAGGGCAACGTCGTGGTGACAGTCTCTAGAAAAAACTTACCTGATGCAGTCGTTTGGAACCCTTGGATCAAGAAATCTGAAGGAATGGGTGACTTTGAGCCCAAATCTGGGTACTTGAACATGCTTTGTGTGGAGCCTGGGCACGTTGCTGACTTTGTCAAGTTGAACAAAGGAGACAAGTGGATTGCAGCACAAAGTATGACTTTAAACGGCGAGATCAAAGTTCAATCTGATATCTTCTCCGCATGAAGGTCGCGGTAAAATCTGAAGTCAATTCCTGCCCTGATGTTCTATAGTTCAATGGATTATAACAAGAGCGCGTGACTAAGCTTTACTTGATCTTTTAACTGTAGTTAATCACATGAGTTTTTTCCAGAAAAATACACAGTGTGATTTTTCTTTAAAAAAGCCTGTTGATTCCTTTTTCTATCCTGTCGATTTTAATGACTGTTCTTGAAGTTCTTCTTTCTGATTAAAAGCTGTTAATCAATGGGGTTGCCACGAAGATTCGCTTTGAAGGCTATCATGAGTGACAATAATTTCTTTCCACAGATCCTCACCTTTTCACGCAGATCATACGCAGCATTACAGTCTGAACTTGCAAAGTATATTCTCCACTCGAACTTCTGTCGGCTGTTTACGCAAAGCTTCAGGACTCACAGAATTTACCCATTCTAGTTAAGCGGCCCGCCTCAACCGAGGGGCCTGCAATAAGTCTCGAGGCGCACAAACCGCAGGTTGCGAAACCAGTCCTTTTTTTCTCTGTTCCACCAGAGCGCATTTTTGTTACCACTCTGTTTGAGCGCTGCTATTCTCTGCACCTAAACTGCCGAACAAAAAAAATTCAAGGCTACACTTAACTATACGTGCTTCAAAACACGGCCAAATTCCAAAATTCTTGCTCGAGCCGCAGCTGAAAACAACACTTGAAAACCATGTCTCAGGTTCTTCGGTTGAAGCCTGTCCAAAAGGCGTTCCATCTCTTCCACTATCATTTTCTCAGTGAACAGGAGCCCGGCAATACATTGGCTGATCTCAACTTCGACACGGACATCCGCAAAACGCTAGACAAATTCCGGCAGAAGCAGTGGAAAGTCACCGAGATTGCCCACTATGGGTTTTTGTCCTCGGTTATTTTCTTTGTTTTCATTATATTCCCGGCATCGTTTTTGATCAAGCTCCCTATCCTCGCAGCATTCTCCACTTGCTTCTTGATACCCTTGACATCGCAGTTCTTCCTCCATGCTTTGCCCATCTTCACATGGCTAGCACTCTTTTTTTCAGCGTCGAAGATTCCTCACTCATGGAAGCCGGCCATCTCGGTGAAATTTCTCCCGGCGATGGAGACAATTCTATATGGTGATAACTTGTCAAATGTCTTAGCAGAAACCAACAATTCTGTCTTGGATGTCTTGGCATGGCTCCCTTACGGAATTATACATTTTGCGTCACCCTTCATCGTTGCCCTTTTTATTTTCCTCTTCGCGCCACCTACGTCGTTGAACTCCTTTGGTTTTGCATTCGGATACATGAACTTGACAGGAGTCTTTATCCAGTTACTCTTTCCAGCTGCTGCACCTTGGTACAAGAATATACACGGACTCGAGCCTGCAAATTATGCAATGAACGGTTCCCCTGGTGGCTTGGGCAGAATCGATGAGTTGTTTGGTGTGGATATGTATACCACGACTTTTCAAAATTCGCCTCTAGTTTTTGGAGCATTTCCTTCGCTTCATTCGGGGTGTGCTGTAATGGATGTGTTGTTTTTGTGCTGGTTGTTTCCTAGATTCACCCCATTATGGTGGTCTTACGCAGCTTTGTTGTGGTGGAGCACAATGTACTTGACCCATCATTATTTCATTGATCTTATCTTTGGCGCAGCCCTTTCACTAATGTTTTTTACTTACGTGAAGTGTGCTAAATTACCTGTCATTGATCCCTTGAAGTACTGTCGTTGGTCGTACTCTGAGCTCAAGCTTCCTGACTTGAACGAGAGGGACCCATTGAACTCTTTCCTTCCGTTGCATAATGATTTGGAGGCTGACGAAAATCTAGATTTTTTCAATCATCCACGGTTTAGTGGCAGCGTGAGTGAGGGTATTGAAATGAATACTTTAGGCCTTCCGCACGACATCCCTTCAAGAAGACCCTTATCAAGAACAAGTTCCATCTCTCCCCTGGAACTGGCTGTGAATAATCGCGTTGACGTACAAGATGTTCTGGAGGTGGATACTGATCATAGTATTGCAGGATCTGTTTTTGATACTGATAAACGTGATGACGAAGTCCAGATCAGTGTGACAACATCCAACACGTCCGTCAATGACATGCTGTCCACGGCTTCTGCGCCTGCGAAAAATAGCATCTTGATGTCAAAAAGTCAGGCCAGCATATAAAGCATGTCACTGAGCCTACTGCGATGACTTGACATCTAACCTGATCCGTCTCACAAAACTTAGTTTTACAAGTATTCCCAGTCAGGCCTTTGGTCGGCGGTCCTGACTGTCTTTAATCGACCAATTCACATAGCAGCCATAGTCATTAAAACAACTTTTTTCACCTATCAGCTTGTGTGCTTGATCTTCACGTGCACTTTGTAAAAGAGTTTTACAACCATATCTCCATGCGGAACCCATGGGTTATCATCATATATTTTATTATGTACAAATCTGATTTAGGTGCTTTTATGTAGCAAATTCTCCATAAAGGTTAATCCGAGACGCTCGAGAAAGCTCTCTCAAATGTTGTGCCGACATCCAACTTTTTGTTCATGTCGTTCTTGATGATGTTGGACCTCAAGATTCTAGGATCTCTGCGCAAAGTTCTTAATAGCTCTTGTTGTACTGCTGAGGAAGAGTCAAACGCCATTATAAAGTGGTATCCTTGGAAATGTCTTTCTTGGTCCTTAGAAATGATTTTTGGGAGCGGCTTTGGACCTAAGCTGGTGATCAGTCTAATGACTCCTCTGTTGTTTAATATCAATTTCCCAACAGTCGAGGCGATCTTGACTGCCTCCTTGTTAACAAGAACTGGGTCTTGTATACGTGCTATAGCAAATAATTCATAGAACATAGTGTGGAGATGCTCTGATTATGATCTCAACTCACTTCCTCCTGCTTGTCTAGAATAGAATTTTTTTGTGCGTGTAAAGCTCATAATGCGACCATTCATCAGAGATATTCAACTGTGTTCCAAGATGAGTGTTTTTTTTTTTCTTTTTTTGTTTTCACTTTCATTTGCTGGTGATACCATCTCAGTCCTACTGATGAGTGGAACTGGACATCTTTCGAACGGATTTTGAGAACTGAGTGTTGACGCTTCTAATTAGAATTGCGAGAATTTGGTTCAATAATTTAAGGACTCATCATTGTTAACCATAAGCACACAAAGCAAAGTCAAGAAGCATATGGCTATGTGAATCAAATAAGTGGCTCATTCTTTTTATGTCAAGATTATTCAAATTCTGTTTGTTTGCTTTTTAGATTTTTGCCCTTTTAATTCAAGAGTGGCTGGAATATTAATTGTGTGCTCCATTTTTGTATGAAATGGAGTTTTAACCACTTTTCGACAAAAAATTAAAATTTAACAATTTGTAGCGTTTGATCTATCACTACAAAATTTCAAAAAATTAAGCTTCCATATGACAATCTTACAGAAGAAAGCCGAAATAAATACTTTTCCTGACGCCGGTGATTTTTGGAAATGGAAACGTACTGAGGGAAAAATTCCATTATATTTTTCTCGATCTGGCTCGCACGGTTTTACACGTCCCACGCGATCTTACTCTAAGAACGCACCCAAGTCGCGTCCACCTTTGACACCATCACATCCTCTTTATCAAATGTCAAGCACTCGCCCCGACTTGAAATTCTCCGACACTGTGGATGAGCGGCTGTTTTACAGAAAGTTTAACAGCTTGGTTCCCAAGGAAAACGCGTCCATTGTTCGAATTATTGACCACAAAGATTATTTTTCTGTTCTTGGAGAGGACGCGATCTTGATAGCGGAGGCTATCTACAAAACTCTGCTGGTGATCAAAACTTCCAACTCTGTGAACTATGTGACGTTTTCACCGCAAGTGTTTTCATCGGTTTTGAGATTTTGCTTAGTGGCGAACTCCTATAAAGTCGAAATCTACAACAAAATGTTTGCTCTCATTCTCACCGCCACCCCCGGAAACTTGGAGGGGTTGGCACAGGAGTATGGGGTCGATTTGGAAGCTATGTTGAATGACGGGTCTGTGCCGATGGTTGCGAGTGTAAAGTTTGTATCGAACGCATCATCTAAAAAGGTTGGTGTGAGCTTAGTCGACTTGTCAAATAAATCGATACAGCTCTCCGAGTTCGAGGACAACGATTTGTTTTCCAATCTTGAACTGTTGCTTTTGCAGGTAAATGTGAAAGAAGTCATTCTCCCATCATCTTACAACCCTGAAGACCAGTCCACTCCCGATGTCATAAAGTTGTTCCAGGTTCTCAATAAAGTTGGTGGCTTGGTCATTGGCTCGGTCAAGCAAACATATTTTTCAACAAAAGACATCGATCAGGACTTGTCCAAGATTGTGGTCTCAGAAAATGTCGAGTCTGATGTGAATAATAATGTCGAGCTTATTTTGGCGTCAAAAGGCATTAGCTCCACAGAGGATTCCCTCTCGCTCTCCTGTTGCAGCTCGCTTATTCATTATCTCAACTTGTTGGGTGATGACACAACTTCATTCACAATTGGAAAATACCTGGTTTCAGAGTACATGAAGATAGACTCCTCTACAATGAAAGCTTTGAACATCTTCCCGACACTGCAGGCAACTGAAATGGTTGGTGCGAAAAGCAAGTCCATTACATCGATTTTTGGTCTTTTGAACAAGTGTAAGACTTCTGCGGGGACGAGGTTGCTTTCACAATGGCTCAAACAACCGCTCACAGATTTGGAGCAAATTTCAGAGAGACACTCGTTAGTCGGACATTTTATTGCGGACACAAGCTTGAGAGTCTTTGTGTCTCAAGAATGGCTCTCGCAAGTTCCAGATATCAAACGGCTCATAAAGAAGGTGGCCTTAGGCATAAAAAGACCCTCATCTTCCGAAAACAAAAAAATGGAAGATGTTGTTAGACTTTACCAACTTGTCAGGATTATTCCTGAACTTCTCAAAATGCTTCAAATGTCTGTTGAGGATTGCGAGAATGAAAATGTCAAGCTGTTGGTCCAGAAAAATTGGCATGTGCCAATTCTGGCACATCACGAGTCCTTGCTCAAATTCCAGGAGCTCGTGGAGACCACTATCGACTTAACGCCTTTAGAGTCATTTTCCGCACACGCTTTTCTACACACAGATTTCAACATTAAACCAGAGTTTGATGAGTCTCTTATCACGATTAATGAGAACTTACAATCAACCTCCAGTAAGATCAAGATCGTCCACGAGGAAGTTGCTGACGATTTGAATATCGACATGGAAAAGAGATTGAAGTTGGAAAAACATCAGCAACATGGTTGGTGTTTTAGGGTCACAAGAATCGACTCCAACGTTCTCAGGAATACTGGCGATAGATATATTGAATTGCAGACTGTGAAGGCGGGTGTGTTCTTCACAACCAAGAAACTAAGAACGCTTTCGCAGAACTACACCGACTTTTCCAATGAGTACAATAGCAAACAAAAAGAATTGATAAAGGAGATTCTCTCGATCACATTAACATATCAGACTGTGTTTTTGAAATTATCTTTGGCACTCAGCAGCCTTGACGTCATATCTTCGTTTGCAAATGTTGCAATATTTGCACCAACCCCTTTGGTGAAACCAAAGTTGCATAGGATGGCCGACTCCGTGAAATCAAAGGACTTTGAGAACAGGCGAATTAGACTCAAAGAAGCTCGTCACCCCGTTCTCGAGGTTCAAGATGAAGTTAATTTCATACCGAATGATGTTTCATTGGCGAATACTGATGGAAGCCCATTTGTTATAATAACAGGCCCCAATATGGGTGGAAAGTCTACCTATATCAGGCAAATTGGTGTGATCTCTCTCATGAACCAAGTGGGTTCTTATGTGCCGGTGCTGGATGAAAATGAAGAACCAGAGCTTCCAATATTCGACGCAATTTTGTCTCGTGTCGGAGCAGGTGACTCACAACTAAAGGGATTGTCAACTTTCATGATCGAAATGCTTGAGACGTCTTCGATATTAGCTTCTGCAACGCACAACTCTTTGATTATTATTGATGAATTAGGAAGAGGAACGAGCACATATGATGGGTTTGGGTTGGCATGGTCAATTAGTGAACATCTTATAACGGAAAAGAATTGCTTCACCCTATTTGCCACCCACTTTCATGAGCTCACAAAGCTTTCCGAAAAACATAAGGGGAAAGTTCAAAATTTGCACGTCGTGGCACACATTGAGAAAGATGACCAGGGAGATCCAGAGGATGATGACATCACATTGATGTTCAAGGTTGAACCAGGAATTTCAGACAAATCTTTTGGAATCCACGTTGCAGAGCTTGTCAAGTTTCCATCCAAGATCATAAACATGGCTAAAAGAAAAGCGTCTGAGTTACAAAACATCAGCGTTGGATCAGACACGGATCCTTACGTGAGTAGCAAGAGAACAAAATGCAACAACGAAGAAATTGCAAAGGGCCTCGAGAAACTCAAGAAAATTCTAACTGAGTGGCGAGCACACTGTGTCGATTCCAATCAGCATTGCAGCATATCTTCCGAGGAGGCAATTCAAAAACTTAGACAATTGATTGATACTCAACACAAAGACAGCAAAGATGAAAAGTTCATCGCAGAAATACTTACGATGTTGTGAGTTATCTGATGGTGATATTTTCGCTGAATTGGCGTATATACTGGTTTTGTTAGATCGAATGTCGAAATTACCAATTCTCGTCTAGTCTGAATCGTAGTATCAGCTCAAACCTCTCCTTTTCATATTTCTTTTTTGTATCTTGCAGACTTGAAAGCATTCAATCCTGTCGGATTTTTAAGGACAACCACGGGCAAGAAGCATTTTCGTTCAAGCAGATAAAATCTTTGAGTTCCGGTCAACCAACATCTCAAATATTCCTCGTAGACTAGGTAGAAGTACACTCCGGTTCCTGTAAGAAGATGCCACCAACCATGACCCTCCAACAAAAACCCATATGGCATTCCTACCTCACGTCTGGCAGCTCTTGCATATTCACAGAGATGTATGTCCATGTTCCAAAGAATATACCCTAAACCGAATATCAGCACTCCTGTGAACATGGTTCGATTCAATATAGCAGCGGAATCTCTATTGGGAACATGATCTCTTGTCAAACGATACGACCTAAAAACAATTGCGGCATTCATTAGCCCGTAGGCAGCCTGGTGGATTGTTGGGTCTTTGAACTTCAAATATATCCACGTTAGCAAATTAGCAGCGACGAATGTTGATACACCAACATAAAGAGATCCTTTTCCATCTCTAAGTTCAGAAAAAACGCTCCAGAACGGAATACAAGTGGCATATATCATAGGCAACTCGTCCAAAAGTTGATACTCATATCTGAGTGTCATGTGAAAGAGCCAAGATCCGACGCCTACTAGCAAAAAGCCACAAGCAGAAATAAGGAACCTCATTTCCAATTTGTTTTTCCAGGCATGTACAATGGCAAAACCCGCAAAGAAGATGAACCCTGCATTTGTCACAGTATTGAGAGCCTCAGCAACGTATGGTGAGACGACATAGTTTTCTTCGCACCAATCTATTGTGGAAGTAGGGGCTCCCCAAAAACCATTGGATTGCTCAGGGGGATATGGAATAGCAAAAGGAAGCATGTTTTAGTTGAGAACTGAGTGGTAGAAGCGTTGCGTGATCCGCTATCAGTGCATGCAAAATCTCTTACAAACAGGAGATTTGATAGCCGATCGTGCCGGAGATAAATGTTTGCAAACTTTGAAATCCGAAAGCGACTACTCACGAATAATATATAATCCCGAGGAGTTTGTGATATATATGTATTCGAGACTTTTTTTGATATATAAAGGCAATGCCTGTCTCCCGATAATTGCTGCCTGTGTACTTTGATGACTCCGGTTCCATACACCTGCATGAATATATCGCACGAGTTTCCAGAAGAGAAATTCAACAGGGTCTCGGTTATCCAGAAAATTGTCACTCATTCAGTCTGAATATGTGACCCTCCACTTCAAACACTTCTCCACGCCAACCAGCACTCATCATAGTGAGGCCGTGTTGTATAAGAATCTTCCATGGTCATCATGCTTTCGTCGCGGTTAGATCCTGCAAACTCCTTGCCCATACTGATGTGGCCGCTTTCTTCAGCGGGAGTAACTTGGCACCAGTCGGAGCACAAAGTCAGCTCATATCTCCAATAAAGATTTGCCAATGCCATTTTCATCTCTATTAAGGCAAGATTCATACCAAGACACATGCGTATTCCTTTACCAAATGGCATCATGTATCGTTGCATTTCCTTCAATCGTTGAGCATAGTCTTCGAGAGATTCATTGCTATTTTGCAACCACCTCTCAGGAATCCATGCCTCTGGATTCGGAAAAACCTTCGACACTCTGTGCATCAGATAAGGCTGACATGAGATGCCTGTACCCACTGGAAGTGTGACACTTTTCCCGTCAACTGCAACTTCGTAAGGCGTGTTTGTACGTCTAGGTTCGGCACCAGGGATCGAGGTATGAACCCTAGAGTTCTCCTGGATTAACGCTTCCAAGTAAGGTAGCTTGTCGACTTCTTCCAAGCTGTCAATGCAGCTTTCCAAGGATCCAGGCTCTCCAAAGGCTTCTCTGATTTCTGATCTGAGTTTAGCTTGCTTTTCAAGATGAAGTGGTCTAGACAATTCGTAGCACATATATGTCAACTGGATTGCAGTAGTCTCATGACCAGCGAAAATGTTATCCGAAAGAAAAGAGTACGCGTTTGTCCCATAGAAACCGTTCTTTTTTAAAGTTTCAAGGGTGCTTAGGTTCTGGTCCCTTCTTTTTTCGGGAACATTTTCTTCGGCAACTCTGTACAATTCCAATTGCCAGGCTTCAATCTTCTTGGAGGCTGCTCTAATTGTGGGCCCCGCAGCCCAATCCCAAAACCGGGGCATCAAAGTTGTCCAGAAAACCATCCCCGCTGTCATCCTGTGAGGAACTAAAATCAGTCTTTGCTCTGGGGTTTTCAAAAGGCAAGTACCGTTCGAAATACCCAACTCAAAGGCAGATACAACATCCATAGCCAAGGATCCGAATAAAGAGTATACATCAATGCCAAGACCGCTTTTCTTGACCTGAGGGTTGAACCAATTTCCAGAGCCTAGTTTGTGGCCTTTGCCATGTTCATTCAACTTCAGCTCGGCGTTCACCAAATCTGGCCTCTTTCCTGATACAGAAGACAAATAAACCTGGTCAACGAGCTGTCCAACCTTTTCAACTATGTTTGTTCTTGTTGTGTTTTTGGCATTGAACACAGCCGATTTCAGATACAGGCCTTGTAGCATTTTCTTGTATCTGAGATGCTTTCCATTTTCAGGTTCCGAAAACATGTTATCCTTCATTCCATGATTTTTGAAGTTCTCATAAAATTTTGTTTTCGGCATATTTTTCACATAGATATCATTGATGTACTTCGGGTCACCATTGCAACTTATAGCAGAGGGGGAGAGAATTACAACTTCGCCGTATTTTTCATGTAAGTCATGTACCTTCTTAATCCACTGGAATTTTCTCTGGGCATTGAGGGAAGGAATGTGGGAAACCCGGTGCAAGTAGGGTCCTGGAATATCCTTCAATGCGGAAATATAGAATGGATAGACCACCAATTTATAAAAGCCGAAAAACAATAGGAATGCACAGAGAAATACTCCCTGGTTCTCTTGTAAATGAAGATAAGCATTATAAAGCACATTCATTAACATTTTGGATCTACAGAAAAAAGCCTCCCACAATTCTGTTGAATATATTGCTGGCTTTATATCATTCAAATTGATAAAGAATTCCGCACGCGGAATTTAGCTGATATCTCATACACAGGAGAGTGATAACAGGTGAGGGACGATATGTTCTCGGGCAAATAGCCGGAGACGGAAGTTGATAATACTGAAGAGAAGACATGGAACTTCAAAAATTGATGAATATCAATATACTTAGCAATTCATAAGGACTATCAGATGTGCATTGGTCATCCAAACATATGAGGGGTCAATAAAAATTCCGTTTTATGAGGGAACACCTTTTTCCATATACTGAGCAAAGCGAGAGGTTTGATGAATTCCGCACTCTGTTTTTGCTTTTCCTTTCCACCTTCCCGATCTCTCATCTTCTCCTTCTGCAACCGGTTCCGTTGAGTGCCAGTCCCCGATAGACTTATAGCCCATATCTAGCAATTCATTATACGGCACGTTGTTCTCGTCGATGTACTTCTTTACTTGACCAAAATCCCAATCCCAAAGAGGGTTAATTTTGATGATGCCACTAGACTTTTCAACCTCAATAACTGGGAGTGCAGCACGAGCACCGCCTTGCGATTTTCTTCTTCCTGTAAGAACAGCCTGAACACCCAACTCGGCATAAGCTCTTTGAGCTGGTTCAACTTTAACTAGAAAGTCATAGAGACTATCATTGGTTTCCCACAATGAGTCGCCGTGTTTTTCAGTGAATTCCAAATCAGTTGTCACACCCTGTGGTTTAAACACGTGCAAGTTAGGATTGTATTTCAGCTTCACCTTTTCAACCAAGTCATACGTTTGAGGAAAATGATGCAATGTGTCAATAAAAATCAAGTCTACTGGGTTCGTCTTGGAGATCATGTCCAAGATGACAAGGCCAGTGAGGCCGAAAGCCGTAGTTTGATGCAAACCAGGGAATGTGATAGCTGCCCAAGTCAATATTTCGGGTGCTGAGAGCTTCACAAGTGTCTTGTTGAGATGATCAATATGGTCTTGGGTGAGCGAAATCATTTTGAATCGTAAAGAGACTGGGTGCTAGTTTCATTAATTTCAATTAGTCAGTTCGATGCTTCCTTTAGAGTCTTATCACGTGATATTGCGTCTGATGCGTGTGAGAGCAAAGAAACAAATGATTCAGTATTCCCTTTCAAAAGGTTGAGCGTACAGTCCCAAGCAGACTCAGATTTTGAGCCGCCCCTATATTACGAAGAAAACAACTTTGATAAATCAAAACCAAGGGAGCGAACAGCCGTGTGATCGAGAAATCTTCTTTGTTTTTATTTGCAGGATTGTTATCAGATATGAGCGAGGCATGAGTGCAATGAACGGGTCCACGGCATTTTCGAACAATTGCCGACAAAGACTTGTGGAAAATAGCAAGTGATGGTTTTATGCAGTGAGTATAAAAAGATCGATGTGTTTATTTGAGCTGTTCATCTCTTCTCAAGAATATAATAATCAGTTGTCAAAAGTCTCGCTCACCAAATTTCTGCGTGAGACCTCATGCTTGAGGATCGAATCACCTAAGCCGGTTTCACATTCAAGGTGCATTGATGTTAAGCTTCAAATAATGGTCTTCAAACACATTTCTAACTATTCATAATCAACTTGCTAACGTGAATTTTTTCCTCGTTGAAATGATGTCCATACTATATACAAGACACACAGACAAGGGTACTGAACTGAGGTTGCACCAGCATCAAGATTCCAGCGTGTTCATATCGATCACTTCCTGGTTACCCCTGGCAAGATGCCAAAATGAAGTAAGAGTTTGATTAAATTTTAGAAAATTTAAGCCTTCACAACCTGGAAAGGATTTGGAGACCATGAGAGACGTTGAAAATGATTTTTGTTGATTTTATGTTTTGCTTCTTTAACCAGACGAATCTACCAAAAAAAAAATGATGAAGATTTAATCGCCACGTGGGCACATGGTAAAATTGAATGTAAATATTGTGAAATATATATTGACTCAGAACTAGGAAGGGAAATTTTGACTACAAGATTACCCCAAGCTTTGTAGATCACAGGAAATATGAATTGCGGATGTCGATAAGAATAGAAGAACGTACGGAATTAGAACTGGGGCAGAGGTACTGCATTCGGAGCTATTATATAAAGCCGGAGTCACTTCCGTGGTTTGTCGCCCAGACACACGGACACTGGTTAAGCTTCCAAACATTGCGGCTTATTGGGGGTTTCGCACGAATTTGACTATACGAGATATTTGGATTTCAGACGATGTTGGCGCCCAAAATCAAGGAAACAAAATGATTGATTGGTCATGACAACAAATCTTTACAAGTTAGCCTGTCAATAATACTTTACTGCAGCGAGAACACGAGTATGTCCATGAAGATTCGCAAAAATGCATATACTGCTTGGGTAAAACATCTTCCCTTCATATGTTAGTGTGACGTTTCTAGAGAAGTGCCCGCGGGGCCCAGAGCTCGTAAATCAATGGAAGACGCGGAAACACACTTGGAAAAATAAGAGTATAAGCCGAAAAAGGAACGCGGGTTGCGCGACACTTAAGAGTTTCTCGTATCCTGCTGCAAAGAAATGTGTGGCCTGTCTGCTTGAGGTGGCTCGTAATGTAAAATACGCCCGAGGATCCCTGAAATAAACGAGGCTTTTTTTGGCGTGCTTTCTGAAGTGAAAAGACTCCAATCAAAGAATGAACGGTTCATACATTAAATTCAAACAATAATGTGAGAAGAGTTGCAAGGTATTTCATAAGGGAAAAACAAAAAAAAAAAACACCTTTAAATTTGATTTTATTGAGATTTTTAGGAAGAATATCAGACACCTCGTAAATTGAAAGCTGCGGGGCGGTTTGCAGTTGTAACGATGCATGTATAAAATAGGCTCTGTTTCCTCTTAAAAGCCGCTCCAATTCCGTTTGTTCCTCATTTTGGGATTCTTCGGACTTCAACTCTTTCTAGTTTAACAAGAATCATTTTGCTTCGAACCTTGATTTTGCAGAATTCTCTTAACAGGTCAACTTTTTTAACAATCTGATAATGACGCCAGTAGTCACTGAAACCTCTGCATCCCTACCGAAGTCTTTCCAGACTCTCGTCGCCAATCACAAATTTACTCAAGCAGAAGCGAAGTGCCTTGAATCATATAAGGATCGACTCTACCAAATTGAAAAAGATTTGAATGACAGGGAGGGTTCCCAGAATAGCCTGATGTCTGGAACACAGGCTTCTTCGCACGATCTATGATCCGGGGGTGGAACACCTGCCTTGCTCCGAAATTATATAAATGATTGAAACGGATCGACAACTGAAAGTAATTTGAAAAGAATATTCAGATGAGTATGCATGAAGCTGTCCATTCTTTCTGAGTCATTGTAATCAAGCTATCCTGACAACACTAGTACCGCAATACTCGTGCAATGAGAGTTGGGTCATGAGTATACCCCTCAGTTCAACAAATAAATTTTATGCATGTAAATTACTTTTCCGATCCTTTTATAAGGCCGCAAAAATTTATAGTGTAAGAACGACGTCTAGTCGTTTTCATTCTTGCAGCGGTGTTTTGATTACGCGTAGGTCGTTTCCTAGGGTGCATGCTCATTGCTCCCTGGAGCTCATGATTTGGTGCGCATCAAGGAATACACGTACATCATACAATGATCCCCAACCACGTGAGACAAAATGAATCCTTATCCGGAGAGATGAAATCTCTTAATCTTGATGTCCCTGAATATAGCGGTGATTTTCTGTCAATGACGTATTCACAGCTTGCGGAAGTCAAACAACTGATAGAGACTAGTGTGGACCATTTGTACACGCTCCTCAATGTGACCTATAAGTTTGATATGGACCTGCCGCTTGTCATTGACGGATTCCCCCGCAATGATGTGGATGTCGTAACAGTGAGATTGATTCGCTCCAAAATTATACGATTGAGAAACGACCACTCCGCTATTTTGGGTCAGCTTCAGCTTCACTTGGTACAGCAGTTGAGTGGCAACAAGAAATTATCCACTGACGAATTAGAAAAGCCCCACAATGGTAATTTCCGCAATGAGGACTCCCGAATTTCGAAGGTGTTTGCCGTCGTGAAAGGCGTCGATCCAAATGGTCCCGCAGCAAAAGCAGGCCTTCTTGTGGGAGATAAAATAATCACATTTGATGAAAACATAGACATTCAAAACCATGCCAATCTTACAGCAGTGGCCAAGCGTGTAAAGGAGAAAGAAGACATTCGTGTATCTATTGAAATTCTCCGGGCGGCCAGCGTAGAAACGTTGCTGTTGGTGCCCACCGAAAATTGGGCTGGCCGGGGGCTCCTTGGGTGTCATATAGTGCCGATGTAATCAGCTCACATGGCCCTCAAGTTATAGTAAATTGGTCTTAAATACTTATCTATGAAATTTGGTATCGACCTTACTCTCTTTAACCTCCATGCAAGGTCGACGTGAAAGTAAAAACGTCACCTGCCTCAACAACATAATCTTCCATACCCTCTAGCTCCCAATCCGTATCGTTGATTAGCACCAATATCCCAGGGCGGACAGTGTCTTCCTCAATGAAAACTGGGATGTCTTTCGGGTCGCACACAATAGTGGCCGTGACGTGCTTGATCAAATCCCCCATGAGGACATCACCCTCTTCGCCATCAAGCGTGACTTTGTGCTCACGAATACCATTGGATATGACGTCTAGCCCACCGAGAAACTCGACCTTTACCTTAATCATATCAAATAAAGCTGTAGTATCATTTTGCCTGACCTTGAGATGCCAGAAGCGGTATGTGTAGGAACACACTCGACTACTAAAGAGTACGTAATGGCATATGCCAAGTCTAAGTACATCATCCGACTGAGCGTTTTTTTATTTGTAAACAGGACTTTTAAAGTAAGCTAGTGAATGTCTTGATTTCTATTTTACTATATTGTGATGTTGTCGAAGAGCTCATCGAACTCATGGTTGATCAGTTTTCGCGTACTAGCATTTAGCTCTGTACCAACGTAGAAATCGAGAATTGTACACTATAGTCGGCTCCATTTTGCTTTTGAAAGTAGGGGCTGACGTATTTCGATGATCTACATATCCATTTTGTTAATCAGACGTATCCAAGTTCTGGACACCGTGGCCTTGAATCTAAAAGGACACCCGTGCCCGCGGCCACTGGACCTCGCTCCGCCAACACTGCGGTGCAGTATCGCACACGTATCCAGAAAACGAGTTGAGCTGTTGGTTACTATAGGAATACACATATACTTCCAATGTTTTCTTCAGCCATTGCCAAGTTAGTGGCAATTGGAGCGGTGTTTTGCCTCGCTACCGCTGCAAATAGTGCCGACTCGCTGAAGCCGCATGTTTTAGTGGCCTACGACTCCAGCCTTGTACCGGACTTGGAGGTTCTCGAGAAATCCATCCTGCTTGACTCGAACAAATACGAAGTCAACTACTTGGACTACCTCAAAAAGGACGAAGAATTGCTTGTTACCGACGAGGCTCGCTACGACCATGCGATTTTCTTGCCTTCGTCAAAGAAAGTGGTTGAAGCTAAGGGCCTTGTTGACAAGCACAAATTACTTGAGTTTTTCAACCTTGGAGGAAACATTATAGCGGTGGGCTCTTCCGATTACTCCGTACCTGAGGAAGTACGTCTACTTCTCGCTCAAGTGGGTATACATCCCGCACCTAGAGGCTTCACGTTATCAGATCACTTCGATACAAATGTGAGAATCAATGACGAAAATCTTGTTTCCAAGAAGATCATCTCACAAATAAAAGACTTGAACTATGAAGGGACCGCTGCATTGGTCTCAAACAGTCAATACTTGTTTCCATTGGTAAAGGCCCCCAAATTTTCTTTCACCAGTAGCTCGAAGGACAAAATGTTGACATCTGAAAAGACCTGGACCGTCGGTGAACAAGGCTTCTTGGCTGTGGCCTTCCAAGGCTTGAATAACGCACGTGGTGCCTGGGTTGGATCTTTGGACTTACTCTCGGACGACTTGACGTCATGGGTTTTACAAGAAAAGGGAGTGCTTAGGTTGAATTTTGTCGAACACTACAAGCAGGACGAGCCCGGAGCTTCCAACAGAACATTGTATCGTATTAAGGACTCTGTGTACTATACTGTTGGAGTTTCTGAGTTGAACAATGGCGAATGGGTACCATATACCCCATCATCAGAAGATGACGTTTTGCAGTTGTCCTTCAAGATGTTGGACCCATATCAGAGATTGAACATGACACTTTTAGGCCCAGCTGCATCCACAGAAAATGGTGTCAATGACATAAATGTCTTCTTCGTTGAGTTTGTTATTCCAGACCACCATGGTATGTTTACTTTCGAGCTCGATTACAAGAGAGAAGGCTTATCTTTCCTCGAGGACAAAAAGATCGTGGCCGTTCGGCATTTGGCCAACGACGAATACAAAAGATCTTGGGAGATTACAAATGCTTGGATGTACATGGTGAGCGCTGCTTTGGTGGTGATCGCATGGTTGATTTTTGTCGCAGGCTTCTTGTATCTCGGTGTGCCTAAGAAGATCGATTCCAGCAAAGAAACACAAAAAAAGGTAGCAGAGAAGTAAACTGATTTGTAAAAAAAATATAACCAAAACAGTACTAAATGAACCAAAATGTGATGGAAATAATCAACTTTTTTTTTATCGTAGAATGGCCTCAAAACGTGTTCACTGCGAATGCAGTACACATGTAGGATGCATGTCTACCTTCTCAAAGCTTTCAACTAGTCAGTTCGAAACCAAGTCAACAATAATCATGTCTGAAAAGCAACAACAACAAGAACAGAAGGTTAAGGAACACCAACTTCAGTACAATAGATTTCAAGAGCTTTTAACGGATTTGCAGGGACAACTCTCATCGATTGCTTCGCAGATTCAGGAACACTCAATTGTCGACAAAACGCTAACTGAAATTCCACCGAACAAAAGGGAAGGCCGAAAATGCTATAAAATGGTTGGGGGAGTTCTTGTCAACAAATCAGTGGATGAGGTCATCAAGATTTTAGACGAGGAGTCGAAAGAGCTCACCAAATCGAAAGAGCTTTTGGAGAAAGAGTTCACGAGTTGTAAGAAGGAGATGAATGACTGGATGACCAAAAACAAGGTAAAGATTGTTCGCCAGTAGACAAAGTTTACAGCCGCCTATGATCGAAAGTGATAAGCGAGTATATTGCAAATAAATAACGATTGAAAAGGGTGACACCATACTAAACCCTTCTTCCAGTCAAATATCAAAACTTACGAAACGTATTAGTTGCCAGAAATTGACTGTGCATATTCCGAACGAGCTTTTGTTTCTCTTTGTTCCACCCTGTTGATTGCCTCCCATTTAGGCTCGTCTTTAAACAATCTCATGGCTGTGACATTCTTGAGCTTGCTCAGAAGTGTAAAGCGGTGGTATATCCCGGCAGGCAAAATAAGCAAGTCGTTCTTCTCAAGTTTGGCACGAATCCATTTGTCTTCCTTGTCACGAACGTCGAAATAACCTTCGCCTTCTTGCACGTACCGAATCTCTTCGTCTTCGTGGTAATGTTCCGTGTAGAACTGGCGCATTTTGTTGTTGTAGGCCGTTTCATCACCACCAAAGGACCCAAGATTCAAATTCACTACGTCTCTATTCTTGTAATCCCTCTCCTGAGCAAGAATTTCCAAATCCTCCAAGTTGTCTATATACTTGTACACGACGCCAAGCTCAGCCAACTTCTCCTCGGTGACGAATTTCCCCGAGTGATGTTCCTCAGTAAAGTTTTCGGACGTATCTAGGCCGTCATGGTAGAAAAAGGAGACCATGGTTTTCTTGGTGATTTGTAATGGAAAATCCAGGATAGGTGGATCCGAATATTTGGACTTGTCAAGCAGGCAAATCATTGCGGCACTCTGCTTACGGTCGCCCACGTGATCTAAGGGAGATCTTGGCTGGACCATTCCCGAACCCATGTGAATTGGAACAAGAATGGTAAGGGTCTATCTGCAAGTAGATAACTAAAACCATGAAGCCACAGAAAACAAACTCTTGTTCAAAGATACAATGTTTGCGATTTTTTCGCTTTCTTCATTGACTGGCGAATTCTTCTGGACTTGGCCTGCTCGCAAATCGTCTTAGCCTCTCGCGCACTCTTTGGATGAGCTCTCCGCACATACTTCTGGTTAAAGACTGACTCAAAGTGATTGCACTCCCACAGGTCCTAAAGTAGGCTATATAATCTTTTTGGAATGAGCAATCGATACCAAAAGAGCGAAAACAGATATTCGCAAACTGACAATCGGTACCAACTGAATGAAAACCGGTATCAGCCAAACGACAGGTACCAGCAAAATGATAATAATCGACAACAGCAAAGCATGGACCAACAGCTTAGTCTGCAAGAGAAAAAGGGTCAACACAGAAGAACCGTAGATCACGGAAATAATATGGGCCGCTGGTATATACAGAGATCCATTGGCCAGACAAAGCAACACGTGGGCAAAGTCAGGCCTGAGCTGTCTTACTTGATCGACTTGCTCCCATCGTTGGCTTATTCGAGAGACACTTTGGCCGGGAACCCTGCTATCTTAGACATTCCCTCTAAATTTGTACACCTATCGCTGAACAAGGCACGTCACTCCATCAACACGGTGAAATGGACACCTGAAGGACGACGGTTGGTGGTGGCATCGCATAGTGGAGAGTTCACCATCTGGAACGGTATGACATTCAACTTCGAGACGATTATGCAAGCCCATGACCTGGCTGTTCTTGCTTTGAAGTATTCGCATGACGACGACTGGCTCCTTTCCGGAGACCAAGATGGTGTCATCAAATACTGGCAGCCGAACTTCAACAACGTCAATATTTTGCAGGGCCACACAGACGCCATACGAGACATTGCCTTTTCTCCAAATGACTCCAAGTTTCTCACCTGCTCGGATGATCATGCCATTAAAATCTGGAACTTCAACAACGGAAAAGAGGAACGCACGCTACTGGGCCACCATTGGGACGTAAAGTGTGCTGATTGGCATCCTTCTTTGGGTCTTATCGTTTCTGGCTCGAAAGACAATCTCATCAAGCTCTGGGATCCTAGAGTAGCGACTGCCATTAATACTCTTCATGGCTTCAAGCACACGGTCACGAAGACCAAATTTCAAAGGGCAGGCACTAACAGACTTCTTGCATCGGTTTCCCGAGACCGGTCTTGTAAAATCTTCGATTTGCGAACAATGACCGACTTCAAGGTTATCCGTGACCATGAGACAGATCTTTCGTGCGTCGAGTGGCATCCAGTTCATGCCTCTCTTTTAACGACTGCTGCATACGACGGCTCGATGTACCACTACATTTTAGATCGACACATCCCAGAGACCAGTTCCGACAAGTCTCAAAATTCGAATGTGGAGATCGCACAAAAGGTCCCATATGCCCACGAAAAAGCCATCAATGCACTTGAGTACCATCCATTGGGTCATTTGTTGTGTTCCGCTGGAAACGATAGATCTGCTCGCTTTTGGTCGCGAGCAAGACCCAACGACCCAATGGCGTTCAAAGACCCCTTGTATACCAACGAGAAAGTTGGCGCGTGGTACTACGGCGTAAACAATAACGTCAATGCGGTCTTGGAGAATCCCTCGCTTCCAACAAACTCCGCCCAATCTGCGTACGGATCTAGAAATATAGTGCCTGGTCTTCAAAACACTTACGAAGATGGCAGTAGCTACATTCCAGGTTTGGGCTCATCTGGGCAACAATATTAGACCTTTCAAATAGAAAAGACAGGTATACATCTTGCTTTTTTTTTTTCTTCAGAATTAAACCCATGAACTGAAATTTGTTGTCTATATGTTATAAAAAGTATAAAAAAGTCCCTGTCCCAAATGTACGCGTTAGATCCCCCCCAAAGCGCAGCTATAGAACTCATCGACAGCTGCATGATAGCTTTCCCCATAGGTTTTGTAATAGTTCGTTACAAACGCTGCGAGTAATAATGTCACATCACAAGAATCGTCATCTGAGGCGTCTTGGGGAACCACAAATGTACGCCCACCATTTTGTATTGAAAAATGTTTCACATTCCTGAATTCAACAAACTCTTGTGAAAGTATTGGCTCGAAAATTCTGTCATAGTGTTCTGAGCGCTTTTTGAAGTCAGAAATGGAGGTGGCAATATCTTTTCCTCTATAGTCTTGGTTGAAAGCTTTGCTCGTGATATTGTAATTGACAAGTCGTTTCTCGGTGCAAGATACATCAAGAACAAAAATGTTGGAGATTTCTACGTCCGCTTTTTGTATAAGCTTAAGCATGGAGTGTCTGCGTACCGTTGTAGAGTTTGTTGCGTCCAAGAAGCCCACGTTAACGCGGTTTTCTTTGAGGTCTTCAAGCATGTTCTGCATACACATTGTGGCGTATTTTTCCCTTTTTTGACTAGCCTCAGCATTGTCGGGGTTGAAAAACTCAGAGTCTGAAAATCCACTCGACATCGCCCGGCGAATGTTCCCAGCATTATAGACCAAGGAGCTGTATCCTTGCGCATTGAGAAAGCCTGAAAGTTGATGACAAATCGTACTTTTTCCTGAACCTGGGAGTCCCACTAGGAGAATGATCGTTTTTGACTGGATTTTGCGCTGTATTAAATCCGTTAATCCAGTAAAACTGGGCATGGACGTAAGGACATGACTTTCAGCAGGCGTATTCGACACAGTGGACGCACTTTCTGTCCTTGAAAATATGGAATTTAGCGTTGCAGATGACTGATTTTTGCTCATAGGTAGTTCACTGGTATATGACATAGTATGTATTCCATATATCGAATGTGTCTGCTAGCAAAACTGAACCAGAGCTAAAGATGGAAGGATGTAAAAGTGGTGATTCTCAAAGGAATGTATTATGTATTGACCACAAAAGAAACGAGTCGGCCTAAAGATGAAAAGAAGGTAAAGACCATGCAGAAGAGCGGGATCCTACAAATTTATGTATGCCCAGCTTCGAAATTCGACAGGCTCATCTCCGGACCAAAGGGCGGCGCGACGATCTTAGCCTGCCGGAAGCCTTACCTAATCTATGTATGCACTTAGTGGTGAGATGGCATATAATATTTCGGACAAGCGGTGAGTTCGGAGGGAGATTTTCCGGCCTCTACACGGCCGTTTTTTTTTCGAAGATTATTATAACAAAATTCCTTATTACATTTTTAACTCAGGAGTGATTACACACATATATTGAGATTTTTAACAGTACAAACTCAAAGCGTGGTTGTGGTAACATTTTCTTTGAATATCATTTTTCGGCTCGGACTTGTGGAAAACCCGCAGACTGTGACGAAATGAATCATATGCCCTGGACGCGCGATGACATACAAGGACTGTATATAGATGTGGCGGGGCCTAAACCAGAGGGAGGGGGGGAGGGGCGACATTGGTAACACGAAATCAAAAGGTTCATTCACATTAAGTTATTATGGTGTATTAGCCAAATATCAAAGGTATGTCTCGAAAATGTTTTTGGACACAGCTTTTAAAGTTTTTTTCATCAGACACTTATTCGACCTGTATGTCTCTTGAAGATATGTTTTTTTTTTCTTTTTTCGACACGAAATACAAGCGCGGCGTTGTATGCGATAAGCTGGCCGTGGAAGTTATCGGCTTCAGACACGTCATGCCTGCAAGGAAATGGAGAAATTGTCTCAATGAATGAAAATAATTATGTAAGAAGATTTGCTATGTACACATTAGTATAAGATCCCTGCACTCTACATGAGTCATCAATATATCCTTGGGGGGTTTTCCAACTCATTCCACTTCTCAAGTCTAATTTTACCGACTTCCGAGTATTTGCGCAAGACATCAGTGAGACTTGGCTTCTTCCTTGTGGGTAACTCCTTGTAAGCTTTTGTCAACATGTTCGTACATAGTTGTGTTGCTTTGAGATAGTGCTCAACCAGAAGTGAAGAACTTTCTTTGATTTTGACTTTTTCATTGCTTTCACCGGGATTTTTATAAATCCTTTGAATGGCGTAACGCCACTCAATATCATCTTTATAACTGTTGGGATAATGATGATTGTCAGTATCGGGTCTGCGAGTACCGTTCACATAAAAAGAGGATCGAACAGCGTAGCTAAAGAGCTGCTTTTTCTCAACAAGTTGTTCGTTGAATTTATTAAGCTCACTTTGAATTTTCTCCAAATTCTCTAATCTTTCTGCATCAGAAATGTTTTCACGGAAAGACGTTTGGTACTTTGCAGACACCAGCTGAAGCTCGTCTGCCTCGGCACGAGAAATGGGAACAGCAAAAACACTCAAGAAAGATTCTTTTTGAGGAGCGGGATTTTCGCGCTTATCATGAGCTGTAGAATTCATCTTCTTTTTGTTTTTAACTCTGCTCACTCTGTTTGTCACCAAACGGAATGCAGAACCCTCATATTCAGTCCCTTTGAAATCCCGTTCGACTGTTTTCATTACATCTTGCCAAATTCGAATCGAGGCTTTGAATTGTGCCTCTGCAAATAATGAAGCCATATTACCGTCTTGCTCGATATCGTTGGCTGCGCCGTGAGTTTCAATTTTTTCATCGAAACGAGTATTAGAATAAAAGACTTTGTCAATTTCGCTCAAAGGAAGATACTGAAAGCCGAAAAATGAATTGATGTTGTGATAAGCGACAAATATACCATCCATCTGGCCAATTCTTGCTTGAAAGCCATACTTGAGAAGCCCTCCAGTGCGAATTAAATCCTCGAACTCTCGCTGGAAGGACTCAACATTGCCTTTCAATTTCCAGATTTGATAACTTGAGTCCGCAGCTTCGGAAGCTTTGTCATATCTAACGGAAGCTGCTGCTCTTGTTTTCAAATCGAATGTACCGTTACCAGGTAATCTAGAGTCATAACAATCAAGTTGCGATCTCATGAGAAAATCGCCGTAGCCCAGGTAATTGTAAACATTTTCAGCAGTCTCAGCGGTCGAGGCGGGTAAGGGCTCATCCTTTAACTCTGGGCTGGTACTTTCAGGAACAGAGACCTTTTTTTCATCTTTCTCATCACCATCGCGTTTTATTAGAAGCTCCTTGAATTCTTCTTCCTCGGTCGTTAGCAAAGCCTCCAAACAATGACCCATGGCTGAGAGTAAAATCTCCACATCGGTCGACTTGTCGGATGTTACCGAGTAAATTGTCTCGCCATTTGCTTCGTTTACTCCTTTTGGCTCAACTATAACCGCCAGCGGAAGATCTCTTGCAGTTCGGGAGAAATTAGGGAAGTCAAATCTGTATTTCGAGTCTTCGGACGGAGTATAGTTGTTCAAAAATAAATAGAACTGATGAAGCGTCAGTGTCATGGAAGAAGTACTTGAGTAAAATTTCTTGTTCTGTGCCTTCGCTTCTCGAAGAAGAGTCGCATCCTTCGACGCACTCACGAACTTTTGCACCTTTTCGAAATCGAAGTCCTCATGAGAAACAATCTGTTTCAAGTATGGGTTAAAGTTGTAAACTCTAGTTCTTGGATCCTGAAGAAAGTGAACACCTGGAGAAAAGAGTACACGGTCTAGCTTGTGAGCTAACTTAGGTATACTTTCCCCTCTGGGCTTATGGATCTGTTTCAACTCTTCCTGATTGGGACGAACAGATCCTTTAAGTTGGGTAATATACTGTGATGGTAGAGGTGATTTGGTGTCTGAATTTGGTTCCTCTTCCGGTTTGTGATTCTTCTGCTTTTTTGTATTCGGTGACTGAGCAGGACCATGCATCCTCGTGCCTTTATTGTGGATTCTTCGAGCCTTATGCCGGGAATTGGGCTTTTTTTGAGCTCCCGTGGAATGATTCTCATCATTTTTGGAGTTAAGGTCTTTACACTCGAGAATCCGAGAAATTCTGGATTGAAGATCGGAACTATTATTGAGCGCCTCTGAAGCACCGTTATTGGTCGTCAAGTGGCGCCTTTGTGCACAAAATAACACTGGCCTCAAGCCACTGAAGGCTTGAACACGAAAAAATGACATGTTTTCTTTGACGCAATGATGAAATACGACAGAAAGGTCGCCCTCCAAAGAATTTCACCTAGTGTTTTCGTGATGAGATGAGGACACACATGCGCGGTCTTTTACAATACTGGTCGTGCGATGGAAGAGGACAAATCTATGAATGCACCGGACCGCGTGTCGGATATTGAAAGCTTCCTCCACTTCGAAATGATATTTTCAGCTAGTATTAATAGACAGTATATTCTCTCAGTCGTAGACTTTTTTGTCGAGCTCCCGAATCATGTTAGCAACAGATTGCACCTCCACCTGCATTCCTCGCGTAGTAAGCCTTCCCACAAGAGACAGGAAATCGATCGTATTGAAACGTTTGTGGCGGGAGAGAGTTCTATAAGCGTCTGCACATGGTATGAAGATACCGTTGGATAATCCACTGGGCGTAGATGGATTTGGAGTAGAAGGGTTAGTGGACCCAGGCACACTTGTTGTACGGCAGTCACTCATGGAGCTGTGCGGACTATTGAAGTAATCGGACCCACGGCCTGTAGGAACAGCTTGAGCAGGTGGCCCCGTCTGTTGAGCAGCCTTGCTTGCAACTGTGGAGCAGAACAACGTGGACATCGGGTCTGTTTGGCATTGCGAGCAAGTCCCAGGGTTCCCCGTGCATCCTGATTTGTCGCCATTGTCTTGGTTGGCAGGCTGCAGGGCCTTCAGGGTCAGAGGTGCTTCTTGGGAGACCACTGTAGGCATTGGGCTTTGATTCATATTCGAAATCTCCCTCAATTCGAAAGTGGGTCCTGGGTGCATGACCGGTAGCGAGGCCTTGCGCATCATGGAGGGATGCTTGACTTGGATTGGAGGGAGCAGCGTGGGACCAGCCTCTTCCGCAGAAATGTTTTTCTCGTCCTCCATGATTTGCTCTTGTTGCAGACTCAACTCCTTGATTCTCGCGGCCTCCTTGGCCGCCTCTCTGCAAACGCACGGCGTGTCGTCAGAGCAGAAACCGCAGTTTTCCACTGGGGAGCTTTCATCGAACTCTTCGGCGTGCGCCTGTTTCTCTTCAGGGGCGCTTCTGCGCAAGCGTTTTAGGTCAGGCATCTTCTTCGAAGAAAACTCCGCCGTAAAGTCTACCTCCTCCGTACTCTTCGTTCTCTTCCCACGCAAGGACACTGCCGGCATGGGTGCAAACGTGTTGAACGTCTCCTCGAGAGACTTGGGGCTCTTCAAGCCGATGTCTTCACAAAGACACTGTTCTTTAATACACACCCCACAGTCAAAGTCATTGGTTTCGTTCGAGGCATGCATGTGCAGAGACTCTGCTTTGATGGTTATCGGGCCTGCTGGCGGTACAGGCTGAGTTTGGGCTCGCGCCACTGTGACTCCAGTAGAGTCCACCGAAGGGGCTGGCAGAATCTGCTGCACGGAATACAGCAGCAGGGCCGGCGAAGCTGTTGTGTGGTTTACCGGCAGCGACTTGGCAAAGTTGAGCAAGTGCTGTGCGCTCTGGCTGAGATCGGCCTTGTATGCGTTGCTGTTTTCGTCGACAGACAAGCGCGTGGCCGAGCCATAAGGAGCCGTTGGGTTCTGCAGAGGCTTTTCCAGAAACGGATAAGATGCTGGAGACGCGGCCGAGGCCGGCGCCAGAGGTGCACCCATGGAGCTACGGAACGTGTTAAAATCCAACCGGAGCTGTTCAACAGACTTGCTGAGAATCAGGTTTTCGAACTTCAACTTGTTGATGGTGCTGACGAGCCCCATTTCCTTGAGCTCCTTCTCCCGCTCCACCTCAAGCAACTGCTGCTCCAACTCCTGGACCCTGGTGGCCCGCCGTTCCCGGAACGCCCGCTGCGCTGCCCGGTTCTGCGCTTTGCGCTTAGAAGCAGGTGTGTCCACACTGGGCTTGCGGCCTGGCTTGGGCCTCGGCGGCAAGACCCACTCACGGGACGTGACGATCGAAGTGACAGCCCCTGGCGAGGACGCCGACTCGGGAGAAGAGGCGGTCCCGGTTCCTGCCGGGGAGAGCGCCAACGTAGTCCGGGGTGCTATACTAGGGCCTCTGGTAGACATGGTGTAGAAACGGAAGATAAATGGTTTCGTGTCCAGAGGATTTGGGGGTTTGTGGTTCGGCCCCGTTTCGTATTTGAGCTCAGGGCTGTCCTCTTGACAAAAGCTCAGCGGTAGTTCACGCTTTCAAAAACAGCCTTCAGTCAATGAAGCTACAGGAATACACCGTTCTCGCTGACGAGTCTCGAACGAGCGAAGCAAGAGTTTGTGTGGATACTGTGAAGGGACGTCTTTTAACGGAAAGACGATAAAAAATGAGATGCGATCTGGTGCCAGCCACTGATGCTTTAGATAATTTTGCCAAGACTGCGCGCAAGATGGGGCGTGTGCAGGTCCATGCACACCAACGTTGGCCGATGACGACCGGTGTTGTATTTGTAGTCGGTGATTAGCTCAAACAACGTTGAACTTGTTTGTGGTTTCTTTTTTTTGGCGAGACATTCCCTTAGCGCTTCAAATTCTTTATGGAGATACGGTATAGAATTTGTAGAAACGGTATCGAATTTGCAGAAACGGGGACCGTGGTCACATTGATTCCCCTCTCCCATGGCAGACGCGGCGTCGCCGAGATCGGACCTCCGCTACTCCTATTTCGGCACTCGCAGATTTCGCTCAGCCTGCGCCGTGATTTGGGAAGGAAATCTGGGCCTGGTAATTCGAGCTTCCCTATTTGTCAGTGCGCCTCTATTTCCTTGAAAGCTATCGACCCAACTGGGTATTTATTTGCCGCATGTAAACTTGTTGCCAGCCGAACGGGTATGTCATATTTGCTCTTGAGTCTTTGAATCGAGGTGTATTACAGCAGAAGTCAGCACTGTGCACTAGCGGCTCTCCCAGTATTCAAGCCTAGTCAAAATCAAAAATTTAGGATTGTCAGCTTACAGACTCGCTGTAGCATTCAAATTCGGGGCCTCTTTCTCTTTCTATGACACACTCTACTGCGTGTATATACTCAACTTGGAACTATCATGGCGCATGTACCGGATTTTCTGATGTTATGATAGGAACGAAAATGAACGATGATCACAAGTTGAAAACAAATTTACAAGATGTGTTTTAGCTATGTTCAAGTTGCATTAATCTATTGGCCCGCGGCGGCCTCCTTGGCGGCCTTTTCTGCTTGCGCCTTGGCAATATCCTCAGGGTTTGGCATTCCCTCCGTCATCAACTTATTCAAGGTCACCTTACCGTATTCCTCCTTCATTTTCTTTTCTTCTTCCAAAAACTTGGCTTCGTTCTCCTTCAAGTATCTTTGTAAGCTCTCATATTGCAACTGACCATGTTCTCTGATGATATCTAAGGGCATTTTTGGCTGTTTGTTGACAGAGCTTTGCGGGATTCCCATGAGGGAAGCAATGAAGCTTCCCGCATTTGGCTTGTGTGCTCTTTCCAATAAGTGCTTGTTGTCCTCCATCCATTTCTGGCGTAATTTAGCTTCACGGGCAGAGTACTCTTCAACAATGCTGCTTTTGTCAGTGAATGAGCTAAGAATGGGCCTGACATCCTTAACGGGCTGGGTGGCCAAGTATTCCAACAATGGAATCAATTTGACCAAAGTGTCATCAGGCTTTCCATCCCATGGCTTCAAAGTGATGGCATTTTCAGGGTTCAACACCAGGGTCTCTTCGTTGACGTCAATAGCAATAGTATTAGCCAAGTCACGATTCAAGAGATTCAAGTCCTTGATTAATTTTCCATCCTTGTAACGGCATGCCTCTCTAAACAAAGCGTACTGTATGTATGCCCTCAAAGGGTCCAATTTTGCCACAGTCTTCTCGGAGTACATTTGGTATTCGGAACCGAAGATAACAATCTCGTAGTACTGCGACAAGTAGCCCAAAAAGTAGTCTAAGCCTGGTCTCTTTGCTGTCCTCCAGCCGTTCTTAGCATCCCAGGATGAGTGGACCAAGAGATCGTCCAAGGTCAATACCAATGTCAAGGGGCGACGGTAAGCCTCTGGGGGTGGAGGAGGCAACAAATTCTCAAAGGCTGGCTCGCTGAAGAACGTGAAAAGAGACGAAACTCTCTTGTTCAACCTGCCGTACATAAGCTGGGGCGTGAAACCGTTTTCGATTCCTTGGCCCTCCACGGCCTTTTGCTCATCCTCCGAATCCCAGTCCCTGCACAAGAAGCCAAGACCAGCAAACCCTCCAAACAATGTGGCAGTGTAAAACCAGTTGGCATACTTCTCACGCTGCCTGTCTTTGGACGTCTGAGCACGGCGTCTTCTGCGTGCGCTTCTGTCTGTGTCATCTTTTTTACCCTCAGTTTCTTCCTCAGAGGATTTCTCTTTTTCAGCTTCCTCAAAGCCGGCACGGCTCAACATATCTTCGTTTAGTATACTTTGTGGTTTGTCGTCTGCTTTTTCAGAGGCCTTCTTATCTGAGTAGAATCTCTTTGAGATGGGTACGGTGCTGGTGAAGGAAACACCAACCGAAGCGGAACGTGATGCTCCGACAGTCACGCCCGATCTACTAACAATAGTCTTGGTGGCACGCAAGAGAGTTGGAAGCATGATGATGTCTATAAGCAAGCCTTGCGCTCTTTTGCTTGTATGATTTTTTTTGCCGATTTTTTATTGCCAACCGAGATCGCATCCGTACATTCGCGCCACATTACTATACAAGAGGGTACCTTAATGCAAGGCCCATCCGTTCTAAAGAGCACGGTCTGTTTCATCAGGATGCTTAGAGTAACCTACAGATTGAGGCATTGGCCTCTCTATCGAAACAAGTTGATCCAGGGCGCTATAAGTCAGTGTGCCAGACCTTCACGGTCGTACTCTTTAAAGCCTCCAGTGTATAAGAAATCGGCGAATATTTTGGTGAATGCTTTGAACTACGTCAAGGATGTCGAAGAGTATCAAGAAGCACTTACAAAAAACTCTGTTGCCGCCAATTTAACAAACGAACTCTTGCTTAAGATTTCCGACCAGCCCGAGCTACTATTCATACTCCTGCAATTTCATTCAAAGCTTGCCGAAATCGGGATCACTGCTAGTTCTTCTAGAGAATTTACAACAGCGCAAATTTGGAAATACAGAATCCACTATGTGATGAAATTGGCTCAACTTCATGACATATTTTGGACTCAGTGTCGATATCTCGACATTTCGGAAAGAGAACACAAGCTAGGCTTTCTGCCCACGGAAATAGGTGTTCTTGATCCCACTAACTTTGATAAAGATGCATATGAACAGTTGCAACGGGGCGTTTATAACGGGTTGAACTTTAAACATATTAAAATGGCCGGGTTAGGTTCGTTTGAATAAGAAAGGGGCAAGATACGTATTGTGTGGCTTCTTTAAAGTCACTTCACTGATGTTTTGCTTTATAAATATGCTTCTCTTATGTATCAGAGTAAACGTAGTTATGTATATATATATATGACACTTATGGTTTAGGAATATGCAAGCTCTTGGAGATTTCAGCACTTCCTTGTAAAATGAAGGCAAGTGACACAGCGTGAAGCTCAAGCACCGTACCTTCGAAAATTAATCCACCAGGCAAATTAGCTAAAATCATATCTTTATGAACCAAGTATGACATGATCGCAACCCATAGCAAATTCGATGGAACGGGCAAGCCCTCAAAGTACTGGGACTTGCCGTGGCTGTCTTTGGGTATGTTGTTAGAGGAAATGTTGAATCTAGCCAATCTGAGCAAGCCACACAAGATCCAATATGACAAGATCAAAACATCAACAGTGGACCTGAAGCCGATCGAAAACGCAATGATGGCCGGGGAGACACTAAAGGAAATCAAGTCGGCCAAAGAATCGAGTTCCTGACCCATGAGAGATGACTTGTTTCTCAAACGAGCGACTCTACCATCAAAAAAATCAAAGAATAAACCCAAGCAGATAAAGAAGTGAGCTCTTTGAATGTAGTGTGTCTGGCCCGAGAGAGCAAACCTCAAGCAAGAAATAATTGAATAGAACCCAGAAAAGCCGTTCAAAAGCGTGATGAAATCCGCCATGTGAAGGTTTCTGATCAAAGAAAAATGTCTCGAATCGCCTAAGAAATGCTGATAGTCTTTGGGTTCAGGTCTTGGCAATGGCTCCTGATTCGAGCTCAATGAAAACAAGGATGAAGAGCGTCTGATGGGAGGGTGAGGAGCAATGATTTCAGCATCGCTCTCTGCATCAGATGCGATGGCATTTTCGTTTTTCCTGTAGCCAGATGAGTATGAATCAGACATCTTTGGGAGCAATTGTGGTTCTTCTAAGGATATACCCTGTGTTGGGCGTTGGGAATTCGGTGAAAGCGACGAAGTAAAAAGAGTCTCGCATGTGCAAATTGCGAACTCAACTGGCAAGCATCAGGCGGGCGCCTCGAGTTGCGCTGCGAACGCTAATTGATTATGCCTCGTGCGCCTTACATACATACAATATGATTCGCACAATGAAACTCCTTGCGAAGAGCTCAAGAGACCTGAAGTTTATATACTTGAATAGCAGCTTAGTCAGGCACCTTCCGTTGTTGGGATTCGCCAACTGCATACCCTGATACTTCAAGCGCTGTACCTTCCTGTGTCTTAATACTTAGAAATCATCTGCCCTCAACTCTAAAATTTTCCTCATTTTGTTTTTCTATGAACTGACTTTATTTTTCGAAACCTCAATCGCCTAATCTGCTTCGTGGTGCAGAACATGTACAGAAGGCACCAGGGCTATACTTCCGTCACTAGGGCGATGCTCTCCAAAGTCTCTCATGAAATCCTGGTTCTTATTCAAGAATTGTGAGAGATTATGATTGTTTTGCTCCATGACTGACAAAATGGATTCCGTTGAAGAATGTCTAGACATTGATGGCCTGTCACCACCGGCGGACCCAAGAAGTAAAAGCTGCTCTTGCTGAAGCATGATCTCGTTCTGGAGCCTGAGGTAATGCTCGTGTTCGCTTTGATGATCGACGGGACTTTCTGCACGAGAATTGCTGTTCAAAGGACTATGCGCATGTGGAGATTCTGAACCATGCTCCGACGAGACAAAATTGGTATTCTCCAGAGGGGTGCCACCCAAAGGTAAGGATTGCTCAAACCCAGCCTCGAAAGGATTTTGATTTTGATTGCTTGGCGATTCAATTTTCGGTGTGAACATACCAGTAAGGCTCGATGACTGAATTTTGTCAAGTGATGCATCTCCAGGCAAGAGTTTGCCGAGATTCAAGCTACTCTGTGATGTGTTCTGAGAAAGAGGCTCGTTCTTAGCATTCTTTGTTCCAGCCGACTCCAGATCTCTGTGGGCCATCTTGGCCTCAATGAAATTAAACCTTTTGATGTGTTGACTCGAAAACTTGAGCAAGTCGTGCAAATCTGTAGACCACGCTTTGAAATCAGTTTCGTTTTGGCACTTGAATGTGAACTTTTGACTTGAGTTCGACGTCTTGGTCAACACAAATTTAAACTCTTTCTCGTTTCTAACTTGAATTGAGTAGTCGTTCAAATTATATGATTTCACGGGGGTGCTTTCATGATCCACGACTCCCCCGATCTTACCCTTTGCCTTCTTACGGATAGACGAGTTTGAAGACTCGTTCTTTTGGGCTTTTTCCGTATGATTTTCAACTTTGAACTCATGCAAGTAATTGCAGGTCAAAAGGTAGAAATGAGAAACGTATGACTTCATGACTTTCTGCTTTTTGTGTAAGTAGCCGCAACGTAAACATTTGTTATGAACCGAGTTTGAATAGGGAATAACGATGTCCTTAAAAGTTCTGGTTTCCTTTCTGGGTGATTTTTCATCGTTGTAATAAACATTTAAGAAGTTAGGGTTATGGACCATGAAGTACTGCCAGTCATAGTCCAGGGATTTGAGTTTGCCTTTGAGTGTCGCGCCGAGATTGAACAAACAATTTTCAAGAGTTGTTGCGTAGACCGCCTCAGAAGTGAGCGATTTAATTAACTTCTCTGTCACTGAGTGTAGGTCCTTTACCACATAGTTGAAAAGGTCCTTGGATATGGTCTGAAGATTCACGTACAGGGCGAAAATGTAGTTTTCGTGGATCAACTGGTTTTTGATTTGGTAGTCTAAATCCAACTTGACAAGGAAGGGGTCATTCAAGGAAACGGCCTCATCTTCATCTTCTGTGTCATTCCGTCTAATAACTGGTTGTGGTGACGAGTAACGATTGACAGAGTTAACAAAGTTTGTAAGGCAGTTGCCTGTCTTGGATACCTCTTTGATCAAAGTTGCATTGGCAAAAGATTCGTTTTTCAAAGAGGTCTTGATCTCTTTTATTTTGACCCCGATGTTTTTATGCAAGCTTTCAAGTTTAGGGAGAAGTTTGTGTGTAATCTCACGGCATAACTTAGCTTGCGCAGAGTAGGTACTGAAATGATCCTTGACGAGCGAAGATCCCATGTTGGTGAACAAAGAGTCTGGAGGGAAGAAAGTGGAGTCGATGGTCACGTCCGATTTGGGAGCAAGCTTTGCTGCAAGAATAGAAGAGCTAGTTGTCTGTGGTGCATTAGTCTTGCTTCCTGAGACCTTAGTGTTGGCCGGCTGTTTATGGTGCGAGGATACAGACGTCGCTGAGCCTTCAGGAACCAAATTTGAAAGACTGCCTGTCTTTCTATGTGCGAAGCTCAGATTTTTCAAAAAGGATGAGGAGGACTTTGTCTTGGGCAAGTTTGGACGGTTCGCGTCCTTTGATAATCCCGCGGCCTGTTGTGCCCCCGAAGCATTGGGTTCGTTTTTGGGGGTTGAAGTCTGGGTAGTCGTTGGGGAAGGAAGCTGTTGCTCCATACTTGAGAGGCATTTGTATGGCAAGTCTTTGAAGCCAGGGAATTGGATACTTCCTATGAGCTGAAGGTTCAAATTCAGCTCGAACTCTTTCGCCTTCACCAAGTCTTTCAAGTACACAATCAAGGATGCCACAAAATGCTTCCATAATTTGAAATAAGAGATAAGGTAGGTTATGGGTTTGGCGTCGTGTGGGGGCACATTGATATAAAAGGGGCTCCTCCTGTCAGAAGCCGGCAATATTGAATTTCCGGACATTTTGATGAGATGCGTGCTGCTTTCAGGAATTCAAAATTAGTCACGAAGAAAATGGGTGGTGTGTTTAGATCGGTTGGGTCAAAACAGATAAGGTGCGAAGCAAGGAGGGACGAGTTTGGTTCGAGCTGGAGCCAAAGAAAATTCTGTGAAGTCCTCGAATGATAATATACCGTCTCAACTGCAGATTTCGAGAGAACAATCGACCGGTATGATGGAGATGGGGTATCACTGTGAGGGTGTCGGGAAGACCGGGAAAGCAATGTATCCGCGGATGCACGATGTTCTTACAAGTCAGCTGATAAATAGGGGATCAAGATCCGGAGGTTGGATGAGTTACTCCCCGTGGATAGAAAAATAATATGGGTTTCGCGTTGGAAGACTCAAAGGACCGCCAGAATGTGCTGTTTATACCACCAAGAAAATGAAGAAGAGAATTGGTATATAAATTGGTTTCGGGATACGCCTGATCTCGTGCATAGGAGGAGGCCGCAGTCTAGTGTCAAACAGGAAACGCCAACCGCAAGGCTCCTTGCGACCGGCAACAAGAGGCAAGGGCCTAGAATCCTCACAGGTACGCCGGATGGACACCAAAGCCACTGCGCGTTCAGTAAGGCATGATGGGTCAAAGTAAAATAAGACCGCGTAATAGCGAATGACGTTGCGACGATGCCTGCAAGCGGAACTGAGTTTCATCACATTTCTTGCACAGCCCGCCAAGACAAAAACATAAGGACATCGGAGACATGGTCACGAGACCTTCCCTAGTCGTCGCGGTCAATGAGCGCGTTTGTATATCTGACACAAGAAAAAAAAAGGCCGGGCTGCACCCTAATTTTAGGCGATCAGCGAGATACTTTCAATCGCGTGGCCAGGTTTCGGCTCCGCCTGTTTCAAATATCAGAGGGTTAGCGAAAGCGAAGGGTGTTTGCTCGTTTTTGTTTAACCTCATTTGTCCGATGCCGCTTGAAGAATTCGGGGGAAGAGAGAGAGCCGACCTATATAACAGAAAAAACTGTTTTTTTAGTTTTGTCTACGATGGGCCTATACTAGCATCAATCGCCACATTACATGAAGCGGCCTTTTTCCCCTCAACTCATGACTTCTCGGCGCAGTTTTGTTTAAGCGCGTTGCCAATGTTTTTGATCTTCCACGCACGTCCCTATTGAAATCGCGTGACGTAATGTGAACCCAACTCATCTTTTTGAAAAATCCCAGCCTTTTCGAAGATAAGGACGAACGCATTAGATTTCAGGGTAAATAGTAAAGTTTCAATACTATGTATATCTTTCGAAAAGTTAAAAGATTTGTTTACAAACAAATTTCTATTGTCCGAATGAAGTTGCGGCTTTTAAGATGAAAAGAAAAAAAAAATACTCTGGGCCAACGTTCCGGCACATATTCCAGATATCATATGTTATACGCAGCACCGTGTATGAGCGTGCAGAATTCAATTCATTCTGCTCCGGCTGCGGTTGCATCGTAAAGACAGCATAAGCACCCCTTTTAGATAGACAAGGAAATCATTATGACAAATAAACTGCAGTATGTCCCACCTTCAAGGTTTCGTGTCAATTCGGAGAGACGAAACTATGTCACACATCTGTCTTTCTCGGTATCTAGCATTTAGGCATTTCATGAATTTCTCAAAAACTAAGGTTACTCCGCACATGCAAATCATCGTCAGGTACACTTGTCTGAGAGAATGCGAAGGCTTTTAATGAAGCTTTGATGAAAGGGTTAGAGAGTTTTTTTTCGACCCATCATTGTTTTCATCTCGTGTATGTCCCAGGGCATCCCCTCCTTGTAGGGCGAAGCCTTTGTTTTTTTAATATTGCTCATTCCTTGGGAGCTCGTGATTTGTTCTCCCTGTGTTACATGATGTCTGAGTGCATTCTCGCCGCTGCCATTTCCTATTGTTATAAAATACAATCATAATAGGGTTTGAAGGCCGGGCCGCACCGTAGATTTGCTATGCATTGGCTCGGTTAGGCAATTGTAATATATTGGATAACCTGGGCCTCTGGAATATTCAGCGCTATGATTGTCTATCAATTCTTTAAATATTCTGCTTAGAAGAACTTGACTATATGCTTTAATAAAGCATAACGATCCAATTTTATTTTTCTGCAATCCCTCTGTATACCACTTATTAGACATCTTATATCTTCATTGTTGGATGATGATGTTTCATACGACTCCAATATCTGATTTGCAATGCCATTCAATGAGAGATAATTCGAGAATAAAATCAGGCTCACCCGAGTGCTTTCATCAGCTGAGTTCCGAGAGGCTGTTTTTGAGCCCTCAATACAGATATCTTATTCCTGAAAGCAATGAGCAATTCGAGCCTTCTCATGAATACTTTAAGACTTCTGAAAACTGCTACTTCAATCAGGTGACAAATCAAAACCCCTATTTGGTACATGAAAGCGTCCTCAAAACAATAAAGTTGGAGTTTGCTTTGGAGGACTCTTATAGATCAATTCGCCCTCAAAGGAACGAACAGATTCGAATTAGAAAGAGACGAAAACCGCAAGAATGTGACTGGAAGCCAGAGTCCGTGTACAAAATTTACGTTGAGTGCAAACCTGACTTCTTCGAAAAGACTGATTATCAAGACCGCATTCCCAATCGATCTTGTTTTGGAAAGATCAATATGAGAATACCAAGGGCATGGAGCCGAAAGCCCAATAAATCAAAGAAACGAAAGATGTCCTCCTCGTCTGGGTCCGAAGCGACATTTGACCGTGTCAAACACGAGCATGCCATATACGAAGACTTGGCCCCTCCGCCTGAAACAAATAGTTCAATCCCCACGAACCTTGATGATGTTTTCTCGTTTGATTTCATGTTTGGACAACCGTCTTTTCGAGCTAGAGACGAGATATCCTCAAGTTCAACCCCTATCTATACTCTGTGAGACATGAAGAAACACTGACAACTTTATGACATAACATCAGTGCAGCAAAATTGCTTGTTACAAAAGCTTGATCAATCTACGAGGGAAGCTTTTCACACAATTACTTTGTTATGTCCCAATTTCAAACTATCCTACCAGTACGCGCTTTCTTCGTCGATGAATGCCACGCTTTACTCTGCGATTTGGTTCCGAGCATGTATGATCTGGTGGAAGCATTGGCGTGCTGAAAAGCCTCGAAAGACGCGGCTCTTGTCAAAGAAGCTTGACTTTTTGAGTAATTGTGACAATCTTGTTCGTCCAGTATTTCTTGAACATTGTCTTGGGAGCGCTGAAAGTCCCTTTTTATTGCATTTACAAGAGCATTACTCTTTTCAAGCTTCAAGTAATATTTCCACAGTCATCTGAGTCTAGTAAATCATCGCACACAACCAGTTGCCGGTGTCAACAGTCAAACTCCTCATTGCTGTAACGATGCACACATTTGAAACCTTTGATTCGACGTCAGGAAAACCTAGAACCGGAGACAAGAGGAAATAGTGAACGTGAAATTCGGCTCTTGGTTCCCGATGCAACAACTAAGCAAGTCACAGTAGCATGAATTTCAAAAACTTCAGTGATAGAGAATAGAAAGAATGTTTACTACAAACATAGAGATTCTTTGACTTGAACACTTCTTAATGATGTGATTCGAGATCAAAATAGATACGTAATGTGGAAAAGAAGCACCCAATGATCTGATCTGTTAGTATTTTTTGTGAATTGAAAAAAAAAACACTTCATGAGGTGTTAGCTGATTTCATTTACAGCCAAAAAAGCGGTGTCATGACAATAACGCATATTATATAATCATATGTGTTCCGTAGCTTTGAAACATACCATTAGGAAAAACTTTAAAGAAGTTCGAACAACAAAAATTTTCGGGGTTGGTTTTCAACCGCGGTTTTATAGTTTTTTGCATCTGCACTACTTATAAGTAATCCATGAACCAGAGCGAGTGAATCTAGGGCTTATTCGAGTCGAATATTCACACCAAGTTGATGCGCCCATTGCTCCATTAGGTCTAACTTATGATTAGTTTTCTGAGGCTCGGTCTCCTCCAGTATGTCAAGCCCAATACTAACGACCGATTCGAGAATTCCTTTTTTTGTATTTGCAGCTGCCTCATCATTTTCTTGACTTCGTTCGAGAATTTTCTCACTCTCTTCGCGTTTCTCAAACATGACCCGATCCTTCTGCGAGGAAACGCCTATTTTTTTCTTCGGAATTGAGCTCCACATGTACTTGAGCCATTCACCTTGCTCTGAATTTGTGTCTACTTGGAGCGCATTATTGCCAAATATTATCTCAATGATGTTTGAAACATTCATCCAAGTGCGAGGACTTTGCTCCTCTCTCAAGAGAGCATGTAGTTGTGTTGCAGAGTCGTAAACATCGCTTGATTCAAGATCTGATAATTCTTCCCCTGCAAAATTCCATGGGCCTTTGTAGGAGAGCATGTAAAGAGTCCGGACATTATTTTTCAAATACACTTCATTTAGGGCGGCAGGAAAAACTTTCTCTTGTTCCTTTGCGCTAAAGTTGACATATCGATTTGTGAAATTGATTTTCATACAAGAGAGTACACCCTTGTTCGCCATCTCAACAAGTAAATGTTCAAGATCATCTTCATCGTCTAAGCACAATTTCTTGATGAGATAATCAAATTGTACAGCGTCGTATGACTTAGCAAAGTTCAATAGCATATTCACTTTGAGGTTGTGGATCAAGACGTCCTGTGAGTTCATGAATAAAGTGTCTGAAGCAAGAGGGTCGTTTTCTCGCTTCATCCTATTCACCGTCTCCAAATAATCCATTAAATCTAGTTTTTCATACGCATCGACCAAATCCATAAGATTTTTGTACTCTGAAAGCTGTGCATAAGATTGTGTTTCTTGAGATTCGAAAGGACTCACTTCACTCTGAACCAAGAGACAACAAATCATGAGGTATTTGAGCACTCTTTTTTTGGAAGAGGAACCAGCCTCATCGTAATTTCTAAAGCTTTCATAGAAATCAACGCGGGCTTTATCATAATTTCCCTTGAAAAATTGAACAGTGGCCCCACATTCCCTGATTACGCCCATTACTTGAGGATGTGTGATGGCAGGTGTAACCTGTATGCATCGACTATAGAGCTCACCAAGACGGAGAACACTTTTGGTGGTCTTCATTGTGAATATGATCTCCGCCGCGAGAATTTCCAAAGCATACGAGTTTTTTGTCAGCTCTGAAACATTTTCCAATCTGTCGTTTATTAAGTCAATAAGTTGCTCACAGGCCTCTAGATCATTGATTTCAAGAAGATTGTTGAGTCTGTTAACATTAATTTTGAGCCAAAGTCTATGTCCCGAAGAGCCTGACAAAATAAAGTCTTGAAGATGGTTCACAATTACGTCGTACAAGTTTTTGACAAAAACATGATCGGATGAGGCAGCATACCTAGTCAAAATCTTGCTGACTGATTCTTCTGCATAGTTCCCGTTAAGACCTGGTAAAACAACCATCAATTTCCGAACATCTTCCAACACAGAGGTATACTCCTGCTGCTGGTAATGAATTTTTGCAAGTTGTTTGTATGACTTAAAGATCCACTCAGTATCTCTGTTGACATCTAACAGTGCAATCAACTTAGTAAATTTCACACCCGCTTCTTTTAGTGAGTCCTCTTTTAGATCTTTGGCGTAGTAATATTGATTCTCCTACTCAGTTAGTACATGTACAATCTCTCTGAAATGAAGTGTGCGGTTGACGTACTGGTGAATCTTCTTCAATTGGTCGAGCCTCAGAATTCTCCTCGTCGTCCTCTTCAAACTCAAACTCATAAGATTCTTCTGAGAGATATTCGTCTTCTTCGGACATGCTGACAATTGTGCAGAGCTCAAAGACTTCAAACATGTATATCTTTCGGAACATACATGACCAGCGTGTGAATGTGTAAATATGCAGGTATTTATCATTGGCTTTCTGCCTTTTACGATTCTAATGAAATCAAGTAGTGCCCAGATTTCAGGATTTTACTTAATCATGAGAATTATCCCATTTTATAGTACAGATATTCTTAGTTGTGGGAAAAGTATGTTGTCTATTCAAAGACTTGTGGTAGATCTTACACGGGCTGCCCAGCTGAGTCTTCAGTATGCAAAAGATGACTTTTTATAGCCGCGAAAGATTCAGAGTACGCTAGACCATTAATTATGAATTTAAACCATGCGTTTAGCGATTAGAATTGTCACAAAATCGTCAGGATAATTCATCAAAAAATCCACTAATAAAAAAGACCATTAGAATCATCCCACAATACTTTGTTAAAGATTGATATTTTCTTTCAAACATTCTATTATATGACGCTGTTGGTAGGTGTATACAAAGTTCACGTCAGCTAGACCTAACAATAATAAAAAGAAAATCCCAAAATCTAGATGGATTTCCAGGTGCACATAATACATGACTCTCATAAAGAATTTATGTTCGTACTGACAATAACGGCTCGAATATATTTTGAAAACTCAACTTTTCCCGTGACGATATCTGAGGCAAAGAACAAAATCCAATTGCAATATTTTTTTAAAAAAAATCTTTGAGACTTTAAAACTCTCCTCGAATCTTTTTAAGGTAGATTTCTCTGATTGAAAGAAAAAAATCATAGAATATTATATAGAAAACCTTTAAACAACACACCTGGTGTCGAAAATCGGCCCGTCACCTTCTGTTAGTCACGGCCCGAAGAGTGGTCGGCTTTTTTTTTTTGGTAGATTCATCTGAATTTATATAAAAGATCTTTAAACAGCTCCCAGCTACGTACCAAGTGTCTTAGCTCGGCCCGTCCCCTTCCGTTAGTCACGGCCTGGACAGTCCTCATGGCACGTATCTGTTTACGTATTGGATATTACGTCATCGACTCCTAGGATAGGTCTCCTGTAGTAGTCGCTTCAACTCAGCTGGTTGTAGCGGACTTAAGGATCCCACTTCATGCGACTCGCCACGCCTTCTGGTGTAGACCTTGAAGATCGTGGTGACGAACCAATTTAATTTTGTTAAGTTCTGCATATTTTTCTTTTTTTTTTGGTAGATTCATCTGATTAAAGGGGCAAAACTATATAACGAATCATAAAGAGGCCAACATTGAATTCAAGCCAACTGCCTATCCTGGCAACCTGTCTCTTCTGAGGAGTTCTATTTTCCAGTGGCCTCTCACACAAGGAGAAGTTACTAGCCGTCCACAACTCTTAGTTTTCATAAGTTTTCAAAACCTTTCAAAAGAACAAGAAGCTCGTATGGCGCAGTGGTAGCGCAGCAGATTGCAAATCTGTTGGTCCTTAGTTCGAACCTGAGTGCGAGCTTCATTTTTTTGAATTGACATGTAATTGTCTTTTAAGTTATTCATAGGAAGCGGTTTCACGTCTTATTTTTATGGCTAAGCGTTTATTGTAGAATTAAAATATTGTTTTGGTAAAAATCGGTCAAACACTGTGCATAGTTTTGTTCACACAATGTCAACCCGATACAAGACAAAAGGCTCGTAATCCGAGTCCACCAAAGAGGCATACTCATGCAAATTACTTTTCTCAGAAAATCCATCTCCTCCCAAGTAGCCAAAGTTGGCAATCAATTCTTTTTTTGCCTTATTGATTGTGCCAGAATTGTCAAATCTAATCACAAAAGAATCGAATTGCGGTGGCAAGCCGTACCTCAAAACGGACTCCACATACACACGAATGGCCTTTATATGAAACCAGCCTGAGAAAATATCAGAGTACGCTGTTTTGGCTAAGCGAATCAAATCATTTTTCGTCTTCATCTCTGTGGCTTTCGTAACATCGAATTCCTTTCTCATCTGATTCATATTTTCCTCTGAATATACAAAATCTGTTCTTGGATGCCATTTGTGTTCCCTGCTTGCGCTGATAAAGTCCTGCTCGTACTTTTTGAACAAAGCGACCGTGTACAACTCGTATTCGTCATCTTTGGCAATGACCTGGGCGCTTCTGGGGATGACAAATTGAGTGAGGGACTCATACGACTTTTGAAAATCCCCAACGAGATTCTTCGGAACAGCAATCAAAACAGTAGTTAAGTGATCAGAGTCTAAAACAAATTGCTCGGGCCGAACAATTTCGTGCAAAGATTTGATAGATAAGTCGCCGTTCTTTTTTCTGTCAGCGGCCAAAAAATTAGACTTTGCCGTCTGATATTGCTGAAATGTTTGACGAACATCGTTGTCCAATGAAAGGGCATCGCTGCTGATAATATCAACGAGATCTTTGATGGACTTGTCCAACCTATATTTCGATGTATTCCAAGAGAAGTTCTCAACAAACGAGGACACGGATTTTCCATTTACAACCCTTGAGTCCAGTGACAGCTTCTTCTGTTCAACATTATCAATAATATCCGCTACTTTTGAAACGGACGATGCAATTGATGAGTCTAATTTGGCAAGCTCCTCCGAGATCTGCACCAATGAATCCAACGTCCGGATATGAAAATCGGGCAAGTTGAACTCACTTAAGGGTTGCTTTCCCAGCTGTAATTGGCGCTCTAAAAACGGAAAAGCATTGGCAGACTGTGGAAATGACACCACAAGGTACTGAGAAAGAGACTCCATGTCTGGTTGGCGATTTCAAGTACTGAGACACGGAGATTGGGAGTTGGAATACGATTATGAGATAACCCGTTGGTGCACGGGTGTAAACTCAAGAAACGGGAGTTACGCATTGAAATTGAATGGGCGGACCAGGAAGAGTCGGTCGATGTATATTGCTACGGGACATGGTCACAGGCTTTGATCAGAAAAAAAACTATTGTATTGAGCCAGATTTATATATCTTACACTATATGGAATAATTACGTAATGAAAAGTTGATTTGCCCGTTCACACAAAATGTGAATTGTTCAATTGATGCTGGAATTTACCAACTTCAGTAAAAAATCTTTGGGAAAAATGCGTGATTTCTAGAAACAAGAAATGAGTTCGAAAATTCAAAAAGCTCTACAAATCTTCCAGATTGCATATGATATGATTGAATTGTGAATAAACTTCTTAAGAGCTCGATATTGTTCACTCAAATTATCGGTACCAACTCTTACTTCACCGTGGAAGGCCACCAACCCTGCTTGCCCATACCACGCCGCACCATGAAGGTCCTGCACTCGCTGCGATGCCTGATGCAATAATTTTTCTACTCTACGATATTCTAGTTAAGCTTCGGTTCTCTAAACATGACGAACTCTCTCGAGGTATGTTTAGTCAATTATGATTAAAGCTGACAGCGGCTATTTATCTCCACTATTCTATGAATTTGGAGATGCGGCTGGTCTCGAAAAGGTTCTCTTTTACTAACTTATTTCAGGAAAGATTGAAGACTCACTCTACGGCTTTCGATGGCTTGTTATCTTTAATTCCCGCCAAATACTATTACGACGATGCCACCCAAGACCAATGGCAAAAGAAGAAAAAGGGAAAGAAAGAGGTGAGCGAAGATAGAATGGCAAAGTTGGACCCCGAGTCTGCTGTAACTGCTGACTCATACAACACCAACGGTGCAAGTGCTAAAGAAGTCATGGACAACAGAGCGATGACAGCCAAAAAGGTTAGTCTTCCCCGCAAACAAATCAAAAATGAAGCTATTAAGGAGAATGCTAAGGAGGAGAAGGATATTCCCGAGAAAAGTCTTCCGGAAACTAAAGACGGTGAGGAGCTTATAAATGTGAGATCTCAGATGGTTTTTGACGATGAAGGCGATGAACAGGCTTCTGAAGAGAACCCAGCTGTCGAAAAGACTCAACAGAAGTCCAAAAAGAAAGAACTCACCCCTGAAGAGCAAAAACTTCGCGAAAAGCGTAGGGCTGACTTGAAGGAAAAGCTCGCTAAAAAAATTAATCTTTTGAGAGAGAAAAGAAAGGCCCCAGGCACCAAGACAGGTGGTCCTGTAAAATCGAGGGAGCAAATGCTCACGGAGCGTAAGAGAAGAGAAGAGCTCAAAAAGCAAGAGAAGCTTAAACGGAAGCGAGATGAGGTCGACGATGAAAGTGATAAGTCGGATGACGAAGAAGAAGACGATGAAGAGGAAGATGAAAAGGATGAGGATGAAGAATCCGATGTCCTCTTCGGTAATATTCAATTTGCCGACGGCTCTAGAATGACCTCCGACTTGAAAACCATTCGGAACGGTGTTGATAAAAAGAAAAAGAAAGGGCCTGCAAACAAAGATATCAAAGCGCATTTGACAAAGCTTGAAGCCAAGAGAAGAAAGCTTGATCTGCTAACGCCCGAGGAGAGAAAGAAGCTTGAAGAAAAGGAACAGTGGAGCAGTCTTATGAGTCAAGCAGAAGGTGTCAAGATCAAGAATGACGAGAAACTTTTGAAGAAAGCATTAAAAAAGAAAGAGAAACAAAAACTTAAGAGTGAAATCGAGTGGAGAGAAAGAAAACAGGTTGTCAAAGACACAGTCTCCGCGCGTCAAAAGAGAAGAGAAGCAAACTTGAAGGCAAGAAGGGAGAATAAGGGAAAGAAGAGCAAAAACCAACAGAAATTGAGGAAGTTCACAGGTGTCGTGAAGAAAACCAAAGGCGCTAAAGATGGTAAGAAACGAGCTGGATTTGAAGGCAACGCCAAGTCCAAGGGCAAGCAGAAAAATTAGCATGTAATATAGTAATCTAATGAAATGAAGGTTAAAGACGCAATCGTACCAGCACAAAACTTCAGTGCGGTCCACAAGCTAGGCAATATTTGAGGTGAACTCCCACGATATGTATTGTTAAATCTGATTCTCTGAATTGCCCGAATGGTGGATGACCCTGTCACTGAATATACCCCTGACTATGCACGCCAAACAAAAAAAAACCTCTCACCGCAATACACGTTCCGGTACACAATTTCGCATCACCACCCTCCCTACAACTAGTTGCTTAACTTGTTTCACTTAGGTTTGTTTCGACCGTTCTTACCTATTAACAATGTCTCTCCCACCACAAGTTACAAGCTTTTTGTCCTCGATTGACAAAGTATGTTTTTTCTAGCTGAGTGGCCTGCCTCTGGCATCATTCATCTCATTACTCAGATTTTCTCTCCTTAATTTTTCACTTACTAACATGAAAGTCCACTTCTGGGGTTCAAGCCTTGAGGGTCTTTGAGCAACAAACTGGCTTGCCTAGATCATACGCCGTATTGGGTGGTGCTGGTTTATACTTCGTCTTGGTTTTTTTGAATATTGGCGGAGTTGGTCAATTGTTGTCCAACATTGCTGGCCTCGTTGTTCCTGGCTACTATTCTTTGATCGCCTTGGAGTCCCGCGGTACTGCTGATGATACCGCACTTTTGACCTACTGGGTTGTTTTTGCGTTCTTGAGCGTCATTGAGTTTTGGTCGCGTGCCATATTATACTGGGTACCTTTCTACTTCTTGTTTAAGACCGTCTTTTTGCTTTATATTGGTGTTCCATCTTTCGGTGGCGCAAGTATTGTGTATGAGTCTGTGATCAGACCATTGTCTCAAGCATACATCGTCAAGAACAAGTCTGTCAACAAGGCTGTTAACGATGCTGCCGAGTCCGTCTCGACTTCTGTCGAGATTTAAGTATTTTAATAATATCTCAGTTTTAAACCTAGTGAAAAAGAGTTATATAGTGCGCGCGAATAATCGTGTGAATTATCTTCCTCCATTCTCTATTTTATTACAAGGTTTCCGTGAACCCAGCGTAGTCAAATTGGTCATCTCTCGACTCTCCATTAAGTTGATATTTGACTTTGACTCTCAATTTCATCTTTGAACCAGGGGCTCCAGCAACTTTCAAAGCCTGCCTTATGGTGCTGCTCGTCACCAATGAGTCTGTGCCAGCTGTGGTGGCTATAGTTAACTTTTGTGATTTTGGCACGGCAATAAGAAGCTGCACCTTTTCGATTTGATCAGAATGCGACAGGGACGTAATTTCAACATCCACATTTGCTCTTCCCTCTCCAAACTCACCTGGAGTAAATAAAATACGCAAATGCCCGTTTTCAAAGACTTCGTCTCCTTTTTTCAGAGTTGAGGCCGCATTAGCGGACGCATTGGAAGAAGACAACAATCCATTTAGAAGATCAGAATTTGCTCCAGCAGGAGTTTCTCTGGCATCCAAAGATTTTTTTGCCAGAGATCCAAATATGTCTTGCAAAAGGTCATTGTTAGTACCCAAATTCGTGTTTCCGGGAGTTTTGACCTCCGAATCATCGAGGAGATCAAGAAGATCTTCAGTCGCACTAGAAGAATTGAAAGGCCCCAGATGTGGACTAGAGGCTGGTTTTGATTTACCCTGCAAAGTGTGAGCAGTCTGTTCTTTCATGGGTGGTGCAGGCATCCTAGACATCAATCCCTGCTTCAATTTCTCGTCCTGGCCAAAAATTTGCTGGTACTCAATGGCACGGGTTTGAATTTCCAAGTCATTATCCCAGCTTTTGGCATTGAGAATCAAACGTAATTGCTCAATTGATTCGGCATCTTTAAATTTGACAGATAATTTGATAACTGCAGTCAAAACAGTACTTACCAACTGAACAGTCTCGAGTTCAGAGTAGCTTGTATTGTTGACATAAGAGTCGATCATGTTGAGGATCTTTTTCTCGGAAATTAACTCAGCTTTTCCATTAATTTCAACTTGGGTGTTTAAAACGAGATCAGCATACTCACCCACACACCAAATAGCAACCATTGCCAATCCGTATTGAGAGCCGTCTTCGAAGCTCGACAGGATTAACTTGGAAACCACGTGCTTTCTCAAAGCAGCATCGTCACATCTCATGACAAATGCCAAGATACTGGATATGATGTCAGGTGTAACGAAATTTCCAGAAACTTTCAACATGCGAATCAATGTATCAAAATGCCATTTCCCCGTGGGGGCATACTTTGCAGCCGCAACCGACAACTGTGAAGTGATGAAAGGCTTCAAATCATTTTCGGGACATGCGTCCAAAAACGCCAATATTTCTCTCAGCAAAACCCGCACATTTTGCTCATTCATGATCGCAAAGGACAACTCAAGAGCCCTTCGCCTAATCGAAATATCACCGTCCGACAAACAACTCACAATTGTGGCACGGTGCCTCTGAACAGCCAATGGCTCGTATTCGATAACGGTTAGTAACATCTCAAGGGCGACATACCGCGTATTGTTATCTTTGATCAGTAAAAATTTTCCGAGAATGTTGACACCCAAGACCCTTAAAGACTGGTCAGATTTGATGGCGAAGACAGTCTTGACACATTCATACAAAATAGCATGAGACGCATTTTTGCCTCCATCCAAGTTCAGCGCAACCTGAGTTAAGATATCGTTTACGTCCTCAAGATGCTGAGAAGAGCAAGACTCATCCACGGCCAACATTCTCAAAGTGACAAGCAAGGCTGCCTGTAAGAACGGATCGGTGATTCCGGTAACATCATAGTCTGGCATGTAACCACTGGTGACGATACGCTTTAAATGTGAAATCAACTTTGGGATCATTTTGACCAATGCCGGACGAGATTCAGGTGAATTCGCGTATATTGACTGGATCATTTTACATGAACCCAAAAGAATCAGCGGAGTTTTGTCATTTACTAACGTTGATAGCCGAGGCATAAACACATCGCTCAAGTCCGGATCTTTTTCGGTCAATTTGGCCGCCACGTTGCAGGCTTTCTTCTTCAAGTATACGGAATTGCTTGTGGCCAATATTTTATCCACGTTACCGTATAGGTCTCTGGCAAGCTCTGGTGAGGCAACATTACCTAAACACGATAATGCTAAGCCAACGATGAAGGTATTTGGGTGCTGCATGTCATTGTCCAATGAATTCGTCAACAAGGTCAAAACCTCCTGATTCTCGTCCAACAAGAGCATCGATGCCAAATAACCCAACCGCTTGTCAGCAAATCGTGGCGAGGCAAGAAGCTTGAGACATTCTACCTGGCCGAAATGCGTTTTTTCGCCCAATATATAGAGGTACAATAACTTGGAAATACTGACCCTGCGAGTCGTTTGGTCCAAATTCGGGTCTCTAAAGGAAGTCCGGATGGCAGCACTTTCCTTGCGCACAACCGTCCGCTCATCAGCAATGGTTTTCGCCTTTCTGACGGTTTTCACAAACAGTTTGAGCGAACCCATGGCGACTGTTTTAGGCGGGTAATAGATCTGAGAGTTTCAGTATGCGTGTTTAGTGTCGGTGGTAGTGTGAAGGACGAAACCTCGAGCGAGGCAGGGCTGGGCTTATGTCGATTTTGGGCGGTAAATCGCCAAAAACTACTCAGTTTGATTGTTTTCTAGATTCTATGGCTACCGTGGCTGTCTTGAATCTCTAGGGGCTCTTGCTATCCTTTTATGCTATTATCTCGAGCACTTTTGTCTGTAGGAGTAAGGAATTTTCCGAGCTTTGCTTGATATTTTGCATGGGTGCGAAACCATAGCCGAGAGGAGGCTGGGGAATCTGGGTTCGACTCTGAAAGAAAGGGTAAAACTACATAACTTGCATTAATGGAGAATAAAGCAGTCTAAAATTTATTCAGCTTGTAATATGCAATTGAATACTGTGGTATCGGCGTATCATCTACGCGTGATTTCTTTCCATGTTATATGTTCACTGGAGGTGCGTCGCATTGCCCAAATAAGTGGCTTTTCGACACGCAGTTCTTTCTCGATAATAGAACCAGTTATGGACATCAAGCCAACAGCACAGGTGACGCTTGTCACCACAAAAGGTAACATTGACATCCAATTGTTTCCTAAAGAGTTGCCTGAGCTGTGCAGGGAGTTCATCCGTAATTGTGTCAACAAGAAATACGTTGGTTTGGAGTTTTCTAAAGTCACATCTAGTCTCATCCAGACACTGCAAATTGACAGCTCCCCCGAAATCAAGCGAGAGAAAAATAGCAGAATAAAGTTTAATACCCGTGGCTCTGTGGGCTTGCTACGTATTGAGAATACTCGCATGTCCTCAGCCAATGGGTTCTTTATTTCGCTAGATCCCATCTCCGCATATAGTGCCGACTATGTGTTCATAGGCAACGTTGTTGGAGATTCGATATATAATGTTGTGAAGATTAAGGACTCAGAATTGAAGCCTGGTACAGACATGCCCCTATACTCAGTGAGAATCACCGACTGTGTTGCCACCCAGCCCTATTTCGATGACCTACAAGAGCGCACTTCTGTCCTGAATCTGGATAAGAAAAGAAAGAAACAGAAAATCGCAGTCAGCCTCCAATTTGAGGAGGAAAACGACGAGAATGTGGGCGAACAATCTGAATTCGTGGTCCGTCCAGCACACGAGTTGCTAATCGGGAATAAATCCACTAAAGGGAGTGAGAGAGTGAATACCACAACAAAGGAGACGGAACCCCAAATAATTGAAGCGAAGAGTCTGAAAATATCGCGAGCTGTTTCAGCACCCGAGGAAAGGAAGAAGCAGGATGAAACGCCCGCCTCGGTAGTGCTGAAGATTTCAGAAGCACACGTAGAAACCACCACGGAAAACGATGCCTCATTGTCGGAGAACTCATCTAAAGTCTCGCAGAGTGTTCTGCAGAGCGAAGAGAAAGGGATCAGGGATCCCTCCATCGATCCATATCAATCTGACTTAGATTTCTCAGAAGATGAAATCAGTTACGAGACTCTACGTATGCATAAGTTTATATGTCGTCAATGAAGGTATATTTTGTGTAAACAGTTAACATACATGGCCACTTGGGCCTATCTAAGAATTAAAAAAATATCATGCAACTGACCATGCTGAGCACAGTCTATTCTTCACAGGTGAATCCAACCACCTCCAGATTGTGATTTGGGAGCGCCTCGCATTCTTGCTTGTCATACTTTGCAGAGTCCCTGAGCCAAGGGTGGTCAAGAAGAGAGCCACAGTCATATCGCTCCTCTAGATTGAATTTTAGGCATTTTGAAATGAAGTCACAAAGCAAGTTGACGTCATCATTGTCCGGATTGAACTTGTATTTCTCAACAAGAACGTTCTTCAAAGGCCAAAACTTAAGAGAGGTGATATTTCGCATGTTCCGCGAATCTTTGAAGTAGGCCGACAGGAGCTCACACTTGAGCAAGTAGTCTTCTGAGGGAAATTGTCCAATAAGTTCTATGATCTGCGCCAAGTGATCTTCGTCTTTTGAAAATGATGCACCATCTTTTGGCTCAAATAAGTAGTCTCCTGTCAAGAGCTCGAAAGCAAGACACCCAATGGACCACACATCAGCCAGCGCACCCCAGCACTTGTATTTGAGTATTATCTCCGGAGCCCGATACTGACGCGTCTGAATGTTGTTGGTGAAATGTAAATGCGAGTGTGTGGCATTTCCGAAATCGGCGATCTTCACGTTCAATTGGATGTTTTCTAATCGATCAAAATGAACTTTAAGGGGGTTGGATGGAAGAATTTGGAATTTGGCTGGTCCCTGGTGATTCAAGCCAGATGGATGCGGCATTCTTCCATGGTAGGCGAGAAGAATATTTTCAGGCTTGAGATCAGTGTGCACCACACCTTTTTGATGCATGTATTGTACAGAAAGAAGAATCTGCTTCATGATCAGTTTCATCATTTTCATGGGAAACAAAGCAGCAGAGAAGTCAACCGAATCATGCACTAGTCTTCTTGCTCTGAGGTTATACACCAAATGAAGCAAGTTTTCGCCCATGAGTTCAAACACCATCACCAAGTGTTTCCCATTGGGTCCGCAGATCAGAAAGTTGTCGAGCAAGTTGACTATGTTTGTCTTCAGCCGTTCGAGGTTGTGATAGCCGACGTCATCTTCATCTTGCCCTTGTAAGATTTTCAAAATATTGATTTCGTCCCGCGCGGCGTCTGAGTAGTTTGAACCCAGCTTCACGATTTTCATTGCCACATAGTCGCCAGTTATGAGCGATACACAGAGCCACACAGTAGAAAAATGGCCCCACCCGAGTTTATGGATCACCTTGTAGCGGCTCAAATCTGACGTATATATATCTCCAATTTTCACAGGATGGTAGCCTCCTGCCCTATAGTCAGCCACCGACTCCTCCAAGCAAGCCTCGTAAGGAATGTAGCCGTCTTCATCCGTCTGGGGCAGGGAATAGCAGGGGGAATTTGAGTTTCCCAGCGACTCCTGGTCGTTGACATCACAGGTTATGGCAGATGTCATCTCGCTGTTTTGCAACGAGATACATTCGGTATGGCAAGCAGTGTACTGGTCCTGTGGAGCCACAAAAAGATGGATGGAGGTATCACGAGAATTGGAGTCTGGACGGACGGGCTGTTCATGCGTGAAGTTTGGGTAGCCATCAGAGTATAAATGCTCGTCGGGCGAGGGGCTATTGAAGGTTGCTCTATCCACGTGAAAACAACGGGTTTCGGTGGGATGGCCGTAATCTAGCTGGATCTCCTCAAGAGAGGACGACAAGGAATCGATTGATTTCTTCCATGTCATTTTTTTCTTTATCAAACTGCCCAAATTGAACTTTGAGGGCTTCTTGGCAAGCGCGGGCTTGGGGTCGTGTTTCCGGCTAGCGATCATCGTCTCCAATAGTCAGAAGCCAGGTTATGCATTTGTTGTAATGTGCGGGAAAAAGTTTGGATGTCTACAGAACACAGGTCAGCTAGGAAGTTTCTAATGCTTGAGCTTTGGTGTTCATTGATAAGAAATGGGGAGCTTGATTGCGTGGTGGATCGCACTGTTCTGATGAGCCTGATTTGTAATTTATCTTTTCTCGAAAGGGGTCAAGTATTTCGCTATAAGAGCAAAAGGCAGCTTGGTGGTGGTGGGATAGGTGTTAAGCAATAGTGCTCGTAGAATCGCAAGAAGGCGAAAAGTCCAAGAGCAAGGAAATACCAGGAGGAAATAGCGAAGTGACAGAAGCTTATTAAAAAGAACAGAAATTCGAGCACGCGCACGTTGAGCTTATCTCGAGATGAAGTGCCAGCCGAAAGTACGTCTCCGCAGGCCGGTCAGATCCATGCAGGATACTACTATACCCCAGCATTGCCATGAACGTTTTGCCGTGTTAAAACTGTGGTAGCGGGGGTGTCTCGCGCCGATGCAGTACCAAAGGCAAGCACCGGAAAAAGTGCTGGAACAATAGAACTATGGCCATACGTAATTTGAGCCGCCTCACGCCTGATGATCTCTCTTTTTCTGGGAAGCGAGCTTTGGGGTAAATGGTTTTGTATTCCACGCATGAACGCCGTTGAGTATTAGGGGCTGGCAAACGACTATGCACGTGACCGCCCGAAAGCTTGTGCAGGCACGTGTGGCATTCTCGCCCACGTCCATCAAGAGCCGCTTTCGGATCAGCTCGGCTGGACAGTCTTGACTAATAAGACGGAAGACTGATGTATTCGGTCGCCCAAAAAACAGAATATTCTTTTGTAGCAGAAATTACAATAATTTATTTTGGCGATGGTCGTATTCGCTGTCATTGGGCGATGGATGCCTTTGACAATCGTGGGATTTGTGATCCTTTCCCCAATCCAATGGCCCGATGCATTCTCTCCTCACGGAGCCTCAAACCGAAAAAGGCCTCAATATACTTTTTGGGTCATCGCTGTGATGCTTGGCGCGAAGTTGGGCCGCGATAGTATGCCTGACCTGCGCGTTCCGAGCCGAGATATCCGAATTTGACCTGCTCCGTAATAAGCAATAAGTTCGGGAGGTCACACTTGATCTGCCCCAGCGCAAGTTTTCGTTGGTAGCATTGTATCTACTAGATTCGCATGATTTTGCATTTCTCACATCTGTAATATGTTGTTTAGTGTCGTGTATTTTTCATCCTTCGCAAAACTCTATTGTCTCATACCGGTTTGCTCGGTCTAGTCAGTCTCTTGGGAACGACGGGAGGCTGCTTGTATATTGGATGAGTCTCCTACTTCTGCAGTAAAATATCAGCCATCTATCAAAATACTTTCCGTATCTTATTCTTAACTGGATCTTTCAGAGGCTATTACCTCTTACTTGTGGGAGAGGCCACAGGATAATAGAGCTGTCTAGGCGAGATAGGTCGCCTGACGCGGGATAGGCCGTTGGCTCGGAGGATGAGACTGATAAGCTTATCCTAGTAATTTTGATACCGGAAGCGTACGGCAGTAACGGAGAGGAACCTTTATTAAGGTGATCTACTCTTATGTTTGTACGGAGTTGAGTTTATTCCGAAGCATGTCGGGCAGTAGTAGCTTAGGCCATGCAACTGACAAGCCAAACATCTGAAGGTAGCGGTACCAGTCATTTCGACGTTCTTTGTCAGTGTCATGAACAAGTCTCTGTTCTTGTGACTATGGTGCTTGAGCACAACAGTAGTCCTCGCTTCAAGAAATTCACAAGGTCTAGTTGAGAAGTTTTACAACATTGATTCGAAACCTGGTCGGAACTTTGCTGAATATCGTCACAATTCTCGATGCGTGATACATACAGATAAGCGAGTGTTGTATTCTTTAGTCATTCCGAACCACCGAGTTTCTTGTCATAGTAAAACACACACAACTCGGGTATAATGGTTGTGCACTTGGGTATACTGTGCTCTTTCTCCTTGATCCTTTATTTTTATATACATATGTTCCAAGCTACCACGAGGCTTTGGTGACACCTGGGATCTGCCCGGCCCTGGCCCTTTCTCTGAAAGCAGTTCTGTTCAACTTGAAGTCAGAAATGACGGCCCTAGAGTGACCAGAAGCAATGCACCTATCTTTGATCTGGGTTATGCTTGTATAATGTGGCATGGCCGTGAGCTGTAATTGTGCCTCCAACCTGGCCTTGGCAGGTAATTCAGTGTTTCTTGCGATGTACTTCAACGCCTTTCTTGTGACCTCATGCTCGGCATACTGAAGTCTTTTGAAATGGTCTTTGATAACTCTTCCATTGAGGTAGCAATGTTGCGGAAGCTGAAACTTTACGGGGAATCTGAAGGGCATCGTTAACTTAGTTTCCTTAGACAATCGTGACTTCATGTTGAAGCGGACAGTTTTTTTCACGTACGGACACCCGTACACCGAAATATTTAATTACTGGAGACTTTTTAATTATCTGGAAGTAGACCAATGCATATAAGTCTTCCGAATTTCCTACATATTTTTACATATTTCCACAAATCCCCGGGTGGTCTGTTTAGTTTTGTCTATTTCTTTATTCGTTGAAACTGAGTTCTTTGATCTTGTCATTCAAGTCTTATACTTCGCGGACCTTTGAGCGGAACATTGCATCCATGCTGGAAGGCAACTTTTTCGGTCTGCCATATTAAAAAACACGGGTCATTTTTAAATGCTATAATTTCCCCAGAAGTTTTTTTTGTTCCCATCTTCTTCTTTCCACACTGTCTTTTTGTCCCTGAATACATCAAATGCTTTTCTTCTCTCCCGCATTACTCCTTTGGCTCGCCCTCGCGTTAGGAGCAGAAAACCGCTTGCAGGTTCAGCCACTCGACATGCACCACATATCATCGGTGGATGACTTAGTTCCGGATGATTTCGGAAAGCACAGTGTCATTTTTGTGAAGAATGAATCTTCGGTCATACTACCAAAATTTTTGCACGAAAAAGCTCACGATCCTACATTCTTTCAAGAGTTGACGGCAATATTCAACCCAAAGCGGTTGAAGGACAGAATTTACCACAGCAAGCACTATGTTCAAACTCAATTTTCTAGGCAAAATTTGCCTGCAAATGCAAGTGAAGACTTTCCTCTCGATGGGTGCTTTGACAATTCCTTAAGTGAAACTACTAGTCTCGTAGCGCGTTCATACGAAAAGACTACACTCAGACAAGGGTCGCTTAACTTGTTTGCTAGTCTTTTGGGAGTCGAGGTAGACGCAGGAAGCAATGCTGGATTTACTGACATTTCGGAAGAAAAAATCATGTGTACCGTCAATCCTGGTCGAAAGTTGCAATTGGAAACAAATTTACTTCATAAAGAGATGAAGCTACACCGAGAGCGAAACATAACGATTCATGCCGGCTCATCAGGTGCTCCCCTTTTGAATTTTTCAGAGTGGAAAAATGTCAAAGGTCCCAATGAGCTCGAAATAACTATTAGGACCTTGTCATGTGTCACCGATAGCCAAAAAATTCAATGCTGAGTGACAATTAGTAGCATGGAATCTATTTTTAAGCAACAAATGGCATAGCTAAGAAGAGTAAGAGACCGCAAATATGCCGGTATGGTGATGAAAAATGGGGGTATTATTGATGCATTGCTGCGATGTTTCTGTTGCAGAACATACTCTATACAATCCGAAAGCTAATAAATAAACATGCACTCAAAATCCGCAGAACATATGTATTTGACATTCATGATTTACCGTAATCAACTGGTGTAACAATTCCTTATATGAAAGAGCAGAACAAATATCTTGTTTTGAACTGAGCACAAAATATGGACATTTACACCTCTTTTTACGGCTATCAGTTTCTAGGGCTATCAGTTTCTTGAATCTTTTTCTTGGATTTTTCTCAATTGAATGCCGAGAAATTCAGATTTTTCGGGGTTCATTCGGCTGTTGCTCACTTGCTCGAATTCTGTGAAGTAGTTTTCTGGTTTTTCATAGTCGTCCATGTCATTGAGGTAAATCGTCCGCAAACGCATGGTATTTCACGGTTTTTATTGACCTCAAAGCACTTTTTTTCTATCGTAAGGACTTTTGCTGGAATCTTTTGTCAATATTTCGGGGAACCATCAATTTTAAATGAAAGTTTCCAACCCCTAGTCCCTCATGGTGTTTCTCTTTCTCCAAAACATTATTTTGTGCCTTTTTCTTGCTTCTATTTTGATAAAATATGTCTTTACCAGACTTCTTTTTACACAAAATAGTGTGTGCTCATTCGGTCTTCGATGGGTATTCAGTTCGATGAGAAAATCTAGGTCACATCGTGTTTTAACGTTGTAGCGTTCAGTACAAATTTTGAACATGATTTGTTTCAGCATGTGAAGCATTTTTGAAGATTGTTTTCCGCAAAACTGAAGGCTTTACTAAATATTCAAATTTAATTTTAAAAAATTGTGAATATTTCAACGAATTATTCTCTCAAGTAACTCCTTTTGGCTTTGGAGTTTTAAAGTGTGTACTATATGACTCGCTAAAAATGAGACATCGAAATCCTCTCGGTGGCCAAGCTGGCTAAGGCGCGAGACTGTAATCTTTGACTGTAATCTTGAGATCGGGTGTTCGACTCACCCCCGGGAGATTTCTTTTTTCTCCATTGTTTTTTGGAAAAACTGAATTAGATGTCAAGGCACAATTTCATTTTGGCAATAGCGTAAGTCCAAATCATGGCACACAATCTTCAAGGAGCCACAGTCAATCAACACACCCCGGTCGTGTACAAACCAATACACGAACCCCACATTTTTCGAGTGTTGCTTCACCACATTCAGTTACCCCATCAATGGACGACATTACAAAGGCGAGCTTGACAGAGGAAGAGAAAAAGGTGAGTTTTTTCAGATGGTTTCTTGCTCCTTTTGATATTAACTATTCAGGCCCACCACATAGCGTCGGAACAAAAGAGGCGCGAGAACATTCGGATGGAATTCGACCGCATAGTGGAATTAACTCCCAGTCTTTCATCTCAGGAGAGCCGCTCTGAGTTGAACATTCTTACCAAAAGTGCCGACTATATTGATAGCTTGAAAGAAGAAAATGCCAGATTATTAGAGGTGTGCAATGAGAGAGGGATTACCGTACCCGAACACTTGATTTACAAAGGCCCCGGTATAGCCCATGAGCAAGCGAAAAGGTAGGTGAGATTCAAACTTGAAAATTTTGTAGAGGGTTATTTTAGCCCATGATTGAAATTTGATACCAAAGCTTGATATAAGTCAACAATCAGAGCATGTCAGTGGGAATTTGTACGACAAGCATTTATATGGACATACTCAGCCGGTTCCTCTGGTGGTGATTGCAATTCATCTTCATCAATGTGCAGCTTTTCGGAGTAAAGAATGTCATTGGAGGTGTCGTACCCTCGTGATTTCGCAACCCTTGCCAAATCAGGCATAGGTTAAGCTTCTTTTTTCTTCCAAAATCAGGTAGAAAAGCTTCTGCTTATGACCTAACCAATTCTTCCACGAATTAATAGTCTATAAAACAAGAATGCGAATCAGACTTGTAGACTGGTAAAGTGAATAGTAATCCGATACAATAACTATGAATTTGTACTTGGGTTCAGCTGTTATATGCGTGGCGTAGCGAATCTTCGACCTGCCACCAAAGTGAGAAGTTCGCGGCCCACAGTCTCACATTGTCGCACATCACAGTGTAAGCTTTCACCTCATTAGAGATGAATATTGGTACCGGCCCTCCTCAACTGAGCGCACCGATAGGCTCTAATGTTTCGGCCGGTATTACAGCGTATACAGCAGGTGGGTCGCCGGATGTTCCACCGGATATGGCACTACTACTTCAGGAACTAGAAGAAGATTTCACCGTGAACAAGACTATAGACCAATGGACTTACATCAATAGAAGGGAGGAAATCATGCAACTGATTAACAAACTACATCAGCCACTGAATAGTAATATTGCAATGGACCCGTCGAAACTAGAGAAAGTCCTTTTGCCCCGCAAGATATCCGACACGTCATCTTTACCAAAGCAAGCGTTGATGGACATGTTGAAACAGCGTGCCCAAAGTTTTCCCACGGATCACGTTTTCATGGTTCTAGATGCAAAAGGAAAAGCGCAGCAATCCATTCTGTGGGAAAAGCTTTACCTCAAATCATTGAAGGTGGCCCATGAGCTTAAGCATAGAACTCAGTTCAAGTCTAACGACACAGTCGCCTTGCTCTACAAGGAAAATGAGGTCTGTGAGTTTGCTGTTGCACTATTTGGCTGCTTCATGGCTAATGTTACCGCAATTCCTATTCACAACGATATCTCTTTGACAGAGATGTTTGATATATTGACTTCAACATCTTCCCTGTTAGTCTTGATGTCTGAGTCTGTGTCTAAAGAACTAGAGAAACTCAGTACAGCAAGCATGCCTCTTGTTTGGCCATCAAAAATCTCACGCTTGCGAACCACAGACTTGGGCTCTGCAAAAAAGTCCGAACAAGACGCGATGTACGGCAGACACAAAAAAGAAATTGGGGGTTCTAAAAATGACTTAGCGTATGTGGGGTTTTCCCGGTCTCCTGTTGGCGAATTGAGGGGTATTGCAGTAAGCCATAGAACAATTTCTCATCAAATGAACTGCTTGGACACGTCGTTGCTGAGTTTACCGGAATCTGGGGGAAATCTTGTACAATCACCAAAGGTCCTAAGAAGAGAAAGAAAAGTTTTTCTAGCAACCATGGACATCCGTCTTTCAATTGGACTCATCATAGGAATCATGTTTTCCATGTATTCAGGGAATCTCTTGGTTTGGGCGCCTCCAAAGGTTATGGAAGTGCAAGGATTGTATGCCAATATCATATCCAAGTTTCATGCAAATCTTCTTCTTGCCGATTTCTTGGGACTAAAGCGTGTTACTTATGATTACCAAAAAGCCCCAAACGCAACGCGTTATTTTTCGAAAACCCAAAGAGTTGATTTCTCTTCGGTAAAATGGGTACTTGTTGATGCACTCACTGTTGATGGGGAGTTTATTGAGGTGTTATCGGAGAGATATTTAAAACCTTTGGGATGCCCACAGTCACGCAACGCAATCATTCCAATGCTTACGTTGAGTGAATACGGAGGAATGGTGATCTCGATGCGGGACTGGTTGGGCCACTCGGAGAACTTAGGGATTCAAATCAATAGCAATGGAGGAGATGACCTTTCTTCTGTCGTGATCGACAAAAAGGCACTTTCGCAAAATAAAGTCTGCATCATTGAAACAAATCCTTTTGACTCGGACGAGCAAACCTCAGACACTTTGCGTGTCGATGCTTTTGGATATCCACTTCCTGATGCCACGCTTGCAGTCGTGAATCCTGAACTGTCATCAGTAGTACTCAAAGGTGAATTGGGAGAAATTTGGATTGATAGTCCATGCTTATCCGGAGGGTTCTATGGGTTGAGAAAAGAATCCAAGCTGGTCTTTCATGCAAAGTGTCGCGGAGCGAACGGCACGTTAGACATGGAATTTCTCCGGACAGGTTTGCTTGGTTTCACATACAATGGAAAAGTCTATATACTTGGACTTTACGAAGATCGGATCAGGCAAAGGTTTAGTTGGATGGACCACAAATTGCAGAAAAAGCTTAATTTAGAGGCTTCTGGGACCACTATGAGGTACCATTATTCATCGCATCTCTTAACAACACTAGCGAATGAGGTGAGGCAAGTGTATGATTGCACAATATTTGATATCTTTATTGGCAATGAATACCTTCCTGTGGCGATAGTTGAGGCCGAGATTATGAGGAAAGTTATTGACGATCCTGAAGCGATCTCTAACAACAGCGCAAAATCCAAGGATAAATTCGATTACAGTGCTGTTCCCTTGAATGAACCCACCCTCAATGTCATTGCTAAGAGGTGTTTTGATGCCTTAAAGAAACGCCATCTGTTGAGACTTTTTTGTGTTGTAGTTGTCGATTGCGATACGCTACCTAAAATCATGAGAAGTGGTGGTTTGGAGATCGCAAACATGCTTTGCAAAAAAAGATTCTTGGAAGGAACCTTGCGATCGGAATTTATCAAGTTTTTCATCAATCAATCAGTCAGCATGATACCTCGTGGTGAAGATGTCATGGGCGGTATATGGTCACCCTTTGCTTCGCAGCTACGCAACTCATCACTTCAGAATTTTCCTCCACAATTTTCTAGTATGGACTACAGACCGAATGTCATTGACGCTACGATGGGTGATTCCCGTGCCGAATCTAAAAGTATCATCGATCTTTTAAAGCACCGCTTCGCTAATTCGGGTGATGCTATCGCTTATCAAAATATTGATACTACTGGGAAAAGCGGGTCCAAACCCTTGTCATGGAAAAAGTTGGAGCAAAGAATTTATGCTGCCTGTCAATACATCATTGAAAAAACCACCTTGAGACCCGGTCAGTTTGTCATCTTAATGTACTCCTTGTCAGAAGAGTTCAATATCATCCTTTACGCATGTCTAATGTTGGGGATCATTCCGATTCCAATGTTGCCATTTGACTCAAATAGAATCGGGGAAGACTTCCCGGCTTATGTGGGTGTTATTAAAGACTTTGATGTACAAGAGGTATTCGTCAATGATGATGTGGAGCGCTTCATGAAAAATGGGCCCGTTGCAGATCCGCTCAAGAAGATGAACAACCGAAGGGCGAAGCCGCTTCGAATCAAGAACACAACCAAATTAACAAAAATATCCAATATGGCGCACCTCAACTTGAAGATTGCAAAGTATCAGCCCAATGCTAACTTGAGAGACGATATGCCTGCTTTGGTGTGGCTTAACTTCACTTCGGATCACTATCGTGTTGGTGCAACTTTAAGTCACAAGAACATAATCAACATTTGCAAGGTCTTCAAGGAAACTTGTAATCTTTCATCTAGTTCTTCCATTGTTGGTTGTGTTCGTCATTCTTCAGGTATCGGATTTGTGCAGGCACTGTTGTTAGGAGTCTATTTGGGAACAACTACTTATCTCAGTTCGCCTGTAAATTTTGCAGGAAATCCTTTATCTTTTTTTTTGTCCCTTGCAAAGTACAAGGTAAAGGATGTATTCGTTACCGAACAAATGTTGAAATATGCAGTGGCCAAATTCACTCCCAAAGGTTTCAACCTATCGACATTGAAAAACATGATGATAAGCACTGATGGGAGAGTTGAAATTGATTTGCTCCGAAAAATTGCAAACATATTCCTGCCCGCCAAACTAAAAGCTGCTGCGATGTCCGCAGTATACAATCATTGTTTCAACCCCATTATATCCACGAGGTCCTACATGACTGTTGCTCCGGTTGATCTCTTTTTGGACCCTGTCGCCTTGAGGCAGGGTTACATCTCGATAGTTAACCAAGCAGAAAACCCAAACGCCTTGAGAGTGCAAGATTCGGGGATGGTCCCCATCTGCACAGAAATTGCCATTGTAAATCCAGAAACCTGCAATATATGTAGGGAAGGGGAATTTGGCGAAATTTGGGTTCTTTCCGAAGCGAATCTCACTTCATTCACGAACGGACCAAAGGGCCCTGTTGACAATTTTATCAAACGACAATTTGCGGGAAAAATTGCGGGAGACGAGACAGACCGAACTTATCTTCGAACAGGTGACCTCGGGTTTTTGCATCATATCTCAATCACAAAGAATCACTCAAATGGAAAGGATCAGGAAGTCACATCATTCCAACCTCTTTTTGTTTTAGGTAAAATTTCAGATACGTTTGAGGTAATGGGGCTTCATCATTTTCCTCTCGATATAGAGAGTACTATAGAGGCTTGTCACCCTGAAATTTACAAAAATGGCTCTTGCATATTCAAGTGTTCTGATTACACGATTGTGGTATGCGAGGCAAGGAGGTCTAAAAGTCTTGCTGCTCTCGTACCTATTATTGTTAACACCGTTTTCAGCAAGCATCATTTAATTGTTGACATTGTCGCTTTCATCAAGAGAGGGGAGTTTCCTATCTCAAGATTGGGAACTAAACAACGCGCAAGAATTGTTGATGCCTGGGTGCAAGGCATAATTCCACTTTCAGTTCTGTACGGAGTGAACTACGGCGAGAATTCTATGATCAGACTTGTCAAGCAGATTGATCAAGTGACGAAGAATAAACCGTTTATGGAGCTTAAAAATCCCGCACAGGACTACTATGATGCCACACCTGAAAGCGTATTCGAAAACGCTGGTCAGACACTCAATCTCAATACCGGGAAGGAAGCCCATAAACACAAAGCAACGTTTGACATGGGGAGCTTGGATAGCGACGATTTCCGTGCATAATTCTACGTTCTATACTAATCAATACAATAAGCTCGAGTTGAAAAGATCAATTACACGGTTTGCGGCATCTAATTTTCTTACATTGGCGTTTTTTTGTCCTTAAACTCCTGGGGGTACGGGTGTGAGCGCGCAGCCATCAGTGTAGTATCGATCTCCATGACGAAAAAGTGCATGCTTGCAAAGCAAACTTGAAAAGCAATCAGAATAAAGCTAGTTTCAACTCACTATATCCGTGAAACGACTGGAAACTGAGCTGTGATTAACAGAATCAGAATGAAACGTTCTGTAAGTCCGCTTTCTGGTAGCCCTGAAACTCAATCAAAAAAGAGAAGACTAATATCAGTGTTCTCTGCTTTAAAGGATGTCTTCTTTAGGCTGTCCTCAAAACCTAACGAACTTGCCGAAAAAATAGAAGCGAAGTTGGAAAACTCTGCTTCTGGAAATGACGAGTTGCCCAACTCTTTTGTTTCGCAAAAGAGAAAAAAGTTGATTCACGACAACGCAAAGCGTCTGACCTTGTCTATCCCACGCTCGTCTGTCAGTGCATCTGCTGGTAAAGGCATGCTTGAATCGCTCTATGAACTGGCCTATTTTCAAAAGCAAAATAATGATATATTGGGAGAGTTTACGAGATTGGGTCTGAACGGCGAGGAACATTTAGCCAGGAAAAGCTCGCCCAGTGTGCATGTACCCAAGACTCGAGCTCTACCGAAAGCTTCCAAGCAAGAACCTTCTCAAGACTTCTCTGAAACAAGCTATACGAACAATTTACAGCCTTTAATAGTAGAACAGGACTACACACCTATATACGAAGATGAATCCGGGAACCTTATTCGTCCATCGTTTATCCATTTGGACCCAAGAGAACGTTATCACTTATTGCAAATGAAGAAATCAATGGAGGCATCCGATTTTTTGCATAGTCGGCTTAAGTATATGGTGGACCCTGATGAAACGACTTCCATGCATCAATCCAACAACAAAGTGGATACGTCTACTCAAACTCATACCAAAGATTTTCTTGATAAGTCACTCAATTTCAACTCCCTTAGAACAAAGCTCGCTTTGCAAAACAGAAAACAAAGGAAGAGCAAGAAAAGTTCAGGTTTCTCGGGTGAGTTTTTCTATGATCCCTCAGAAGCTGATATCGCATTGGACGCTAATCTGAAGTTCAAAGGGGCTTTGGCATCCATCAACAAACCGCAATTTACGAACAAACCTGAGAGTAAGGGCGAAGAATTATTCGCGGACGCTGATCCTCATCATGTGTCTTTGAAGAGGCGCGGGTCTATCAGTCAGCGCCTGGGACTTGAAACTACTCTACGGGTTGGTAAAACGAAGGAATCGCTCGATGATGACTTCAAGCAAAAGGGAAATGTTTTTAATGGAATCAAAGTTCAAGATGTACCTGCGGTGCATAAGCCAGACTCAGTTGGTCCAAGTTCTGCATTCAAATTCGATATTAAAGAGGACAAGATCAATTCTATTTTGGGACTGAATAAGGCTGAAGACAAACAACCTCAATTGAAGGTCGCGGAGACTTCTGGGGGAAGCCTTTTTGGTACACCTGCTGTGAAGTCGGATGATAACACAAAATCAATATTAGCGCAACCATCGGTGATCGGCTCAAAGAAATTATTTTCTTTTGGTCAGAAACCGGAACCAAAAAATGCAACAAATGATGATGCACATCAGTCAACTAAGAAACTGGAAACACCTGCTTCGTCAAACTCTTTTGAGTTCACTGCGCCTGAAAAACTGAATGGAGAGAGTGAAAGTCAAATTGCGCCCGCGAAGCCGTTTACGATAGGCAAGAATCTCCATGAAACTGCAAAGCCAGCTTTTTCATTTGGTGACACTGACACAAAGGACGGAAGCAAGAAGTCCACTCTCAGTTTTGGAAGCGGTACCCAAAAGGACGTAAATAAGCCCCCCACTTTCTCTTTTGGTCATAAGGATAACAAGACTGACGCTAGCTCATCCATGTTTTCTATCAAAAACAGCGATTCAGACACAAAGTCTAAGACCCCCACATTCTCGTTTGGTGCAAGTGGGAACAAGGGGAGTGAAACGCAAAACGCTATTTCTGGGGTCAAGTTTGAATCTTCTACAAGCAACAAGCCTGCGTTCAGCTTTGATTCCAAAGATACTAAGAATAGCCCCAATGGCGCAAAACCTACCACTGAAGGTGCATTTAGTTTTGGTGGCAATGGCGATCCGACCCATCAAAGCACTTCCAAGTTTGAAGGCTTTGGAAAGCCAGCAAATGAAACTGAGCAAACAAAGGAGCCATCTAAATTTAATTTTGGAGCTCCATCTAAATCTTTGGGCACATTTTCATCAGGAAACGAAGCACAAGAGCCTCGTTCAAAGAAAAGAGCCCCAGACTCTGATGGTGATTCTGTTCCCGCAGCTTTGAAAACAAATAATCTGAGTTTCTCGACATTGGCCAACCAGAGCTCAACCAAAGATGATTCTTCTCGTGAAAAGTTGTTTCTGTTTGGAGCAAAGCCTGGAACTTCCGCCGCGAGCATTTTCGCCAAAAATGAGTCTTCTAATAATGTGGATTCGAAGCTAGAGTCAAGGCAATCTGAAAAGACAACTTTTACGTTTGGGAAGCCTGTGGCTGCTAATAGTGATGCACCAAAGTTTTCATTTGGAAAAGCATCCTCATCAACATCGACGAAAGAAGCACCTTCTTTTTCTTTTACGAAACCCGACAAAGCGGAATCACAAAACTCACCATCCTCTGCCGCAGAGAGTAAAGAATCCACTAAGCCAACTTTCCCAGGTATCAAACAAGGTATGTTTGAGAGTGGCTCGAAGCCCGTGGTATTTGGAAATCAAACTTCATCGTCAGAACCAACACCAGCGCCTTCGTTTCCTTTCGCTAATTCAAACCCAACGCAACCCTCTGCAAGTACATCCTCGTTTAACTTTGGACAAAGCGCTACCGCGGATCCTGCTCTGATTTTCGGAGCAAGTAATAATGCTCCTGCCCCTGCTTTCAACTTTTCTGCGCAAACTCCTGCTAAGCCATTGGGACCAGGTCCGCTGCCAGCGGCTTTTGCATCTGCTACAGCTACGGGTACTGGTTTTAGCTTCAGCAACACGGCGATGTCGTCTTTTGGCGGGAGCAGACCGGCCACTCCTTCTAATCCAGGGTTTGGATTTGGGACCGAAGGCCAGAATGCGGGCCAAGCGTCAACCAACTTTGGAGGCTTCAACAATGCAACAGCCCCATCGAGCGTATTTGGTGGTACGTCTAGAAGTGTCACACCAAGCTTTGGCGGGTTTGGACAGCCTCAAAGCGGACAGCCCCAGAATGGACAAATAAACAGTGCTCAAACCCAAGCGCAGTCGACTGGGTTTTCATTTTCAAGTAACATTACAGGGGGACCTGCTTTCAACAGTGCTCCTGGTAGTTTTGGACAAGCCAGTCGTGAAAGTACTCCACCAGCATTCGGAGCCCCCGTGGGTGGTGTTCCACAACCGGCAGTTAACTTCAACGGCAGAAGGCTCGCTCACATGCGTCCCAGAAGGAGATAGTGTTTGCGTTTAGTACATTTGAAGTCTTTAGGCAAATAGAGTAATTTACTGATTTACTGTAATTGCAGTCGTTGAGTATGTGATATACCTGCGCTTAATTTGATCAAAACAGGGAAGCTGGAACAAACTTGGCTTCAACCTCGTGAACAAGATCCCAATTCCTCTTCAAATATATTCGAAGAGTTCAATATTGGTAACGTGACTAAAGAACATGAATTTTTCCCGTTCTCATCAATTGTTTGAACACGCGTTTATACCGTACTGAAGCTGGGGCGTCCGGGATCATAATCTAGGCAAGAGGTGCGATCGGGCGAGCTGAGATTTCAGGAAGCTTCCGTCAAGTAACAGATATACTACTGGCCATCATTTTAAATGTCCACAAATCCACCAGTCTATCCTTCCAATATAAAACATAGACCAGGTCGAATCCAGTCACTCGAGTCTGAACAAGAAATCGTGTTGAAGCAATGCTGGGCAACTTTGTTGATCCACTGGGGCTATGCTGTTGATTTGACCCCCGATGATATTCGAAACAAAAACGCCTTTGTGGTTTCTTCCGTGATCTCTAACAGAGCAGAAAGACACAGCAGTGCAATTACGGAGCCGAAGAAAAAGAAATCTTATTTCTCGAAGAAGCTGGGCCCTGAACCATCTTCAAAAAGACTCAGTGACACGAGAACACGCGCTTTGAGAGAAAATCACTTCAAGTACAAGAAAGTCTTAGTTCCGTCGCGTGATACCGTGGAAACTTTTGCTGCTCACTCCTCCGAAAGTTTGGCAAACAATTGTGTGGATGCAGAAGACGCGTCTCTTGTGTCATTTCAAACAGCCTCTGATTCGCTTGACGGTACTTTAGTAGACTTTTCAGAAGGAAATGCAAGAAAAACAAAGATTCTGAAGACCGAGATGGTAGATCCAAAAAGTCAAAAACCAGTGTTCCCGTTTCTCGCAGACTATAAGCCCTCCGAGATCCACAGCTGCTTCGTCGGTACACTCAAAAACGATTTGATTGATAATTTCATCTTGCGGTTTGTTAGAGCGCGCAAGAATAACTGCGAAGAAACAGTTAAAATGCTAGTGAAATCACTCAACTGGCGGAAACACGATGTTGCAGTCGAAGAGTTGCTCCGAGAAGGAGATGCGCCATCTGTAGTCACTGGGGAAAACCCAGGGTTTGTGAAGAATTTCATGGTAAACAAAGCGTTCATTCGGGGACAAGACAGGGACCAGAACCCGCTTTTCATCTTCCAATCCCGAAAACACTTTGCCCTGGACTCTGATTTGGCCGGTACGGAACGCTATGCCTTGTTGATCATCGAGTGGTGCCGGCTCTTTTTGAGAGAAGTCAACGAGTCAGTCGATCTGTGCTCGTTGATGTTCGATCTCAGCGGGTTTTCTTTGAAAAACGCCGATAACGCGCCCGTGAAGTTCTTGACCTCGATTTTCGAGGCCCACTATCCCGAGAGCTTGGGCGTTATCATTGTGCACAATGCTCCCTGGATCTTCTCCACGGTGTGGAACATTATTAAGAACTGGCTCGACCCAGTGGTTGCATCAAAAATACATTTCACCAAGAGTTTCGACGACCTACAGAAGTTTGTTGAGCCAAAGTACATTCCGAAATACCTCGGAGGAGATGACCAAAGAGAGCTCACTTACCATGAGCCGGGGCCAGAGCATACGCTGCCCTCAAAGCCCAAGGACGCGCGGTATTATGAGTTGAAGATGGAGCGGGATGAGATTCTTCTCAGAATCATTGAGACAACCAAGTACTGGGTCTGCTCCACCGATAGAGAGGCAAGCTCGCGGTATTTGAAAGATAAGATTTATTTGAGTTATCAATTGTCCGACAACTACATAGCGCTAGATCCGTATGTGCGGAACCCCGGTGTCTATGACCGCGACGGGACGTTGGAAATCAGAAACTGATTTGGCCGAAAACGCCATCTCGTCACTAGGGAAATACAACACGCATCTCGTCGCTAAAGCATGGAGCCTGTTCATGCTCTCCGGCCGGATAAGCTGCGTCTGTGCTCTTTTTTGTCCGCACATCCTGGGGCCATGCCAATTAAGTCTATGTGCGGCCCGGGCCTCGCGACAGTCTGGTGGGGTTGAGATGGGCGAATCCCCACCCAAAGATGAACTACGCACATCCTATGTTTTTACCTGGCTAGCCCTTGTTTTCGGTGGCATTGCCTCAATTCGAAACCAAGTTACCCATCCGCCAGTCACGTCCCCATGTGCAACTCAGAAGCTGCCACCCATCACTACGGGCAAGTAATAAATGGGCCCACTGCCCGGCATGGCGCGGTGCCCCAGGCTGCAGTACGCGTCGTACCGTCGTTTACTATTAGTGGATTTTTTTGCAGCGGTGGCCGCGCGCTAAGTGGGGCGCTCCGATCCACCTACCTTTCTTCTTTTCCCCTTATCCAGCCGTTGAATTGTCCCAGCGTCAAAGAAAGTAAAAACACATCGAACACACATCGCAAACATGGCTCCTCAAAACGTTGGTATCAAGGCCATCGAGGTCTACATCCCCACCAACTACGTGAACCAGTCTGACTTGGAGACATTCGATGGGATTCCCGCCGGCAAGTACACGATTGGATTGGGCCAAACGAACATGGCGTTTGTTTCGGACAGAGAAGATATCTACTCGCTCTCGTTGACCGTGACCAGCAGGTTGTTGAAGAACTACAACATTGACCCCAGCTCGATCGGCAGATTGGAGGTTGGCACGGAGACCTTGTTGGACAAGTCCAAGTCCGTCAAGTCCGTTTTGATGCAGCTCTTCCAGGACAACGACGACATCGAGGGTGTGGACACCGTCAACGCCTGCTACGGCGGTACCTCTGCTGTGATCAACGCGGTCAACTGGGTGGAGTCCTCCTCGTGGGACGGCAGAGACGCCATTGTCGTCGCCGGCGACATTGCCATTTACTCGCAAGGTGCTGCCAGGCCCACGGGTGGAGTCGGTGCGGTTGCCTTGCTCATTGGGCCAGACGCCCCCGTCGTGTTTGACTCGGCCAGAGGCTCGCACATGGAGCACGCCTACGACTTCTACAAGCCCGACTTCACCTCGGAATACCCCGTTGTCGATGGCCACTTCTCTTTGACCTGCTACACAAAGTCGGTGGATCGCGCGTACAAGAACTATTCCAAGAAAGTCACCAAGGACACCAACAAGACCGTGGGCTTCTTGGACTACTTCGACTACTCGGCCTTCCACGTCCCTACGTGTAAGTTGGTGACCAAGTCCTTTGCCAGATTGTTGTACAACGACTTCTTGTCCAACCCAGAGGCCTTCAGAGGCAAGTTGGACCAGGACACATTCGACCAAGTGAGTGCCGTCTCCTACGAGCAGTCCTTGACCGACAGAAACATCGAAAAGGTGTTCCTCGGCCTTGCTAAGGAGGAGTCAAACAAGAGGCTCGCGTCCGCTTTGAAGGTCCCCACCAACACCGGAAACATGTACACCGCGTCTTGTTGGGCCTCCTTGGCCTCTGTTTTGTACTTCGCTGGTAACGAGGAGTTACAGAACAAGAGAATCTCCATCTTCTCCTACGGCTCAGGTCTTGCCTCCACTTTGTTGTCAGTCAGGGTCGTCGGTGACATTTCGGCCATAACGAAGGTGTTGAACTTGGACTACAAGTTGGGCGAGGGTAGACAGAAGAAGACTCCAGAGGAGTATGTTGAGCACATTGCCTTGAGAGAAAAGGCCCATTTGCAGAAGAACTTCAAGCCTCAGGGTTCCGTGGAGGACATCGCACCAGGTGCTTACTACTTGGTCAACATCGATGACAAATTCCAGAGAACCTACGAAATCAAAAACTAATTCTAACCTCCTTCGTTACGGTCGCCCTTTGCATCCTTCGTTGCGACTCGGGGCTCTTACCTCTGTCTCACCTATATATAAGCCAACCTGCAATTGATACGAGATACGACTGAAGAGTCTCAAGCAATTTCTGAAACGTAGCGTCGCGCATCGATTGCACGTTGCAAAATACACACAATACCCGATTAAAACACGAGTCGCCCACGCGGTCTGACTTCGTTCTTGAAGGCTTGTGTCCTCGCAGATCCCACTCTAGTGATCCTGAAACTCAGCAGCATGAATTCTTCGTCCTTGCAACAACGTATATTTATTTTTCACCCATTTCGGGAAATCGTGTACATCCGTACACCCAGGGGCTCAACTCTGCGCGGTGCGAATATCGATACGTAAATAGTTCCAAACATCTTCCCCGAGCCTTGTATAGCACCATCCCACATCATTTAATCGACAGTCATGAGGGAAGTCATCAGCATTAATGGTATGTAACTTCGAAATTTGAGTTCCTGGGATACTCGTGCTCATGATTGCACACATAAATTTTCTGCTTATACCGTGTCTGTGGTACCGTGTGATCTGAGTCAACGCCCCTACCCACCTACCACATGGTAAGCATAAGAGCCCAAAAAAGTCTTTACGATGATGCGAGACTGTTGGCACAAACGAAGATCTTTGCATCTCCGGTCATGCACTTTCATCCCTTTGTCTTTCAATCTCCTGACTGGTGAACGTCTCTCGGGAAGCAGGATTGAATGTAACAAGTGGATATGCACGATTTTCTCCTTCTGGGCCACACGGATCCCGGCGGCAAAGGAACCAAAACCATGAGTCTGTATGCCCGGGAAATTGCGTGTCATAGAATGGGCAGGAATTAAGATATCGAATGGTTACTAACAGCTTATAGTGGGTCAGGCCGGTTGCCAGATCGGAAACGCGTGCTGGGAATTGTACTCCCAAGAACACGGCATCAGAAAAGATGGCTACTTGCAAGAGGGCCTTGACAGACCAAAGGGAGGCGAAGAGGGCTTCTCTACCTTTTTCTCCGAGACTGGTTCCGGTAAGTATGTTCCAAGAGCGTTGTATGTGGATTTGGAGCCCAACGTGATCGACGAGGTGCGTACCGGCGCGTACAAAGACTTGTTTCACCCCGAGCAGTTGATTGCTGGCAAGGAGGACGCTGCCAACAACTACGCTAGAGGTCACTACACTGTGGGAAGAGAGCTTTTGGATGATATCTTGGACAGAGTAAGAAGAATGTCGGACCAGTGTGACGGCTTACAGGGTTTCCTCTTCACCCATTCGTTGGGCGGTGGTACGGGCTCTGGATTGGGCTCGTTGCTTTTGGAACAATTGTCCATCGACTACGGCAAGAAGTCCAAGTTGGAATTTGCTGTTTACCCAGCGCCCCAGCTTTCGACGTCCGTTGTTGAGCCATACAACACCGTATTGACGACCCACACCACTTTGGAGCATGCTGACTGTACTTTCATGGTCGACAACGAGGCCATCTACGATATGTGCCGCCGGAACTTGGACGTGTCGAGGCCAAGCTTTGGCTCGTTGAACAGCTTGATTGCTCAGGTGGTGTCCTCTGTGACGGCGTCCTTGAGATTCGACGGCTCGTTGAATGTTGACTTGAACGAGTTCCAGACGAACTTGGTTCCTTACCCTAGAATCCATTTCCCGTTGGTGTCGTACGCTCCGGTGTTCTCCAAGACCAGAGCTAGCCACGAGGCCAACTCGGTTTCTGAAATCACTGCGTCCTGTTTCGAACCTGGCAACCAGTTGGTCAAGTGTGACCCAAGAGTCGGCAAGTACATGGCCACCTGCTTGTTGTACCGTGGAGACGTGGTCACCAGAGACGTTCAAAACTCTGTCGCGCAGATCAAGGCCAAGAAGACGGTCCAGTTGGTGGACTGGTGTCCAACCGGCTTCAAGATTGGTATTTGCTACCAGCCCCCAACTGCCATCGAGGGTTCTGAATTGGCCTCTGCCAAGAGGGCTGTCTGTATGTTGTCCAACACCACTGCCATTGCCGAGGCCTGGAAGAGAATCGACAAGAAGTTTGACTTGATGTACTCCAAGAGAGCCTTCGTTCACTGGTATGTGGGCGAAGGCATGGAGGAAGGTGAGTTTACGGAGGCCAGAGAAGACTTAGCTGCTTTGGAAAGAGACTACGAGGAGGTTGGAACCGACTCTTTTCCAGAGGAGGAGGAGGAGTACTAAGCCGCCATTCTCTCTTATATACCCATTACAGGACAACCAAGTCTCGGATAGAGCCCCGAGGTTGTGCTACGCTCGTGTCGAGCATGTTGATATCCATATTTTGAATAAATTTTCTGATCTAATGAGCCGCGCAGCATCAATGAAAGCCCCCGGTCCGCCCTTGTCCTGTGGTCTCAAAAAAGGCACTGGTGTTTTTTTTTTTTTTCACGTGGAACCACGCGGAACCACACCCTCCACTTACAAATTTGGACTCGCAGGTTCTCTCGTCAAAGTAAAGACCTCGGATCATCACACCAACCTCAAATGTCAGAGTCAAATGATAACAGAGACTTGCTAAAGCAGCCACTCCACGGGATTTATATTCCGGTGGCTCTCATCATCTTTGGCACCTGCATCATTGACTACCACTACCTCCCATACACAATGACCTTCACGGCCATTATCTGCACGATCAACTTCTGGGAAGCTTGGAGACGTAGAAAGTCGATTGACCCTGTGAAATGGAATGACTTGGAACTTATTGATAAAACTGTCATTTCGAAGAACTCCGCTATTTATAGATTCAAGTTGTTCCACGAGGACGAGGTGTTGGACATTCCCGCAGGCCACCATGTTGCTTGTTGTTTCAGCATCGATGGCAAGGACGAGATCAGGTACTACTCCCCGATCTCCAACAGATTTGATACCGGCTTCTTTGATATCTTGGTGAAGTCGTATCCTAACGGTAAAGTCTCCAAAAGATTTGCCATGTTGAAGGAGGGCCAGACTGTGAAGTTCAGAGGGCCTGTGGGCAGGTTGAACTACACCACAAACATGGCCGACCACATTGGTCTCGTGGCTGGTGGATCGGGTATTACTCCTATTTTGCAAGTGATCACTAAAGTCATCACTACGCCGGAGGATAAGACGAAGCTCACGTTACTTTTTGGTAATGAAACTGAAAACGACATTTTGTTGCAGAACGAGCTCGACGAAATCGCCAAAAAATACCCTGATTTTAGCGTGCACTATGCTGTCACGGAGCCGTCGGCTGCTTGGGAGGGAGAGACCGGATACATAACCAAGGAAATGATCGAGAAGTACATGCCCAAGCCTTCTCACGAAAATAGGCTTTTCATCTGTGGCCCTCCAGAGATGAAGAAGAGTTTGATTGAGGCGTCCAGCGAGTTGGGTTGGGAAAAGACAACCATGAAATCGCTGCCAGAAGATCAGGTGTTTTGTTTCTGAGTTTTTGGATGACCTACGTCTCTCTGTTCTTCCCACATCTGCAGCTAAAGGCTGCGTGTGGCACCGTCATCTTTGTTATGAATCTATTTTCCAAAGTAGACAAGCATTCTAGGGTGAACGGCTTGGAGAGATGCGCTTTCCAATATCCATCATCAGGAAATCCAACTCGAGTTGATGGCTAGAGAGGATGCTGAGGATGTAGGAAATCGAATTATTTAGCATGAATATATTGAAAATTTGTAAAATCCGATAGGTAGACTGACCTTTGTGTTGTTATCTCCTCTGATATCTTCACATCGTACCTGCACAAGCTTTATATACCAAACGCCAAACATGTGCATACTTTATCGTTTTTCTACTTAGTACCTAGATTTAGACACGAGAGAAGTATCGTGTCACTTTTGACTTTGACTCAGCTGACTATGGACAGATCGGTATGCTCCTTTTACCAAAAAATCGGCGCTTGTAGACATGGGGAGAAATGCTCGAGGAAACACATCAGGCCATCGGAGTCCAAGACAGTTCTCTTAGCCAATATATATCAGAACCCGAAGGTTTCAACCAATGAGAATGAGACAATGAACGATAAACAGATGATAGAGGCTTTTGATCATTTCTACAGTGACGTCTTCAAGAAACTAGCGACCGTGGGAGAAGTTGAGAGGATAGTTGTGTGTGAGAATGAGAATTTCCACTTGAGTGGGAATGTTTACGTACGCTTCACCACAGCCCAGGCGGCCAACGATGCAGTCATGCTGCTAAACCAGGAATGGTATGCTGGGCGGCCAGTATACTGTGAGCTCTCACCAGTGTCCAGTTTCCAGGAGGCCAATTGCAGGGCCCACGACACTAACTCTTGTACTCGAGGTGACCACTGCAATTTTATGCATGTGATTAGACCTACTGACGATCTTCGGGTACGCTTGAGACAAGCGCAAGACAAGCAAATTGCGCTAACGAAAATTCGCTTGGCCATGGGTGATCCGTCATGGGGCATGCAATGGGAAGAGCCCTCAAGTGAAAAATATAAGCGTGAATCTGTTCCACAGGCTACTTCGAGTGTCCCTATAACAAGCAATAATCTGGAGACTCCCGGAGATATTGGCGGGGACCCGGAGGATTCAAAGGTGGAAGCTGTGGCAAAACTCTTCGGAAAGGAGTGAGGATGGTTCACTTATAGGCATTTATAAAACAGAAAACGACAATGAACAACATTTTCGAGAACTTTGGGGACCGGAAATAATGGTCAGATTGTCAAATTGTCCAGAAAGGCGTTTTACTTTTTTTCTGGTTCTTGATTTTTCAATTTTCAAAGTGATTCGGGTGAGCGGAGCGCTCGGGGAAATTGCTGGGGTAATATAATAAAGCTACGAAGAACAGTTGTTCCAATTAACTCAAAAAACAGGAAAGACGGACATCATTCAATCCTTGATCTTCCATGACGTTCAAGGAACCCGAAAGTGTTCCGCCCGAGCCAAAACCCCCTATCTTTTGTGAGGTGCTTACAAATTACTGTCTGCCTTGGAAAAGTGCCTGTACGTCCAATCGCGGTGGTTGGCTCGGGTATACTCAGGTCAGTGCCGTGACCAGACATGCCGCATGAGTCCCAATTTTTCAATTCCCAGTTCTCAGCTTGTTTAGGTTTCTTTTTTGCCCATCTACACTTAGATCCCCAAGTGCCCGCAACTTGCTGACATTTATTACGAACGAGCACCAGAGAATCGTATATTACACCACACGCGACGCAGACTGGGCCATCGCAAGAACTGTCACTTGTTAGGTTTCCACATACTACAAATTTCCTACTCGCCAATACAGGAAAACTGCGGCTCGACCAACCAGCTACAGAATGTCCTATACTCCGCCTTGCATGTTAACCGGCCGTTCCTTTAAGTCGTTCAATCTGCGACTTTGGCTAGCTCCGAGTCGGCGTCCTATTCTGTTTTTTCTGGCCCTGCTGCACGCGAACACCGGCAAACGCAGCTTAGTGACAGGCGCAGCAAACACCTCACTAAAGCACACCTCAGTCTGTCTGCTTCTAAGCTTGTTCCTGGGACACAGAAATTTTTCAACAGGAAAAATAGCAAATATGGCCTCTGGCTCCAAGCTGCCAAAACAAAGTGCTGGCGTGTCGGGAGTTGGCAAACAAGCCCCCACCCAAAGCACGCAGGGACATTCACATACTCATGAAGATCGCCACGATGACACAGGCAATCTCCACAGCCATGACCACAAATCGCTATTCCACACCCATACCCACTCCAACCATCATAACGAGCTTTTGGGTAAGGGATTTCTCACGAACCCGGCAGTAAGAATCACGTGGATCGGGCTCGTGGTGAACGTTGTCATGGCCGGGTCGAAAGCCGTGGGTGGAGTCTACTTCCATTCGCAAGCCTTGATAGCAGATGCAATCCACTCTGTATCTGATATGGTTGCTGACTTTTTGACGTTGGCAACCGTGAACGTTGCTCTGAAGGAAGGCTCCTATACCAAATACCCATTGGGATATGGAAAGCTCGAATCACTAGGCACGTTTGCTGTGGCCGGAGTGCTCTTGTTTGCCGGCTTCACAGTAGGGTGGTCTTCATTGCTACAGATCTTTGAGATTTTCTTGCCCTCCCACATATATGAGCAGTTGCTGGTGTTGCAAGTGCATTCACACTCTCACTCTTTGGGCCCCGATATACCCGCAGACCACTCTCACTCCCACGCGTCCGTTGGTCTGTCTGAGAGGGTTGCACCCAATATCAATGCTGCATGGATCGCTCTCGCGTCTATCGGTGTAAAGGAAATTCTCTACCGGAAAACCATGAGCGTGGCGCATCAAACGAACTCAAAGATTCTTGTTGCCAACGCATGGCACCATAGAGTTGACTCTTTGACCGCTGGTGTTGCTTTCATTACTGTGACTAGCGGCGTTCTATTGGGTTGGTCTTGGTTGGACGCAGTCGGGGGTCTTGTTGTTTCAGCATTGATCATGAAGGCGGGGTCTGGAAGCTTGAAGGTCGCTTGGTATGAACTAATAGACAGGGGCTCCGACCCCAAATCCGAGGATTACACCCAGATCAGGCTGATTGTCGATACCGAAGTGAAGAACGTTTCACAAGCAATGAAAACCGGATTTCAGTTGACGGACTTTTCGGTGTTGACGGCTGGCGCAAGAACGAACTTGATTCTCAAGTTAACCACAGACAAGGACATAGCGTTAGCCGCCATCAATGACTTGGAGCACGATTTGGTTGCAGGAATCCGGGAGAAGGACAAGACCGTCGGGAAAGTTTTTGTCGAGTATTCGTTGAACGATGACAAGCACACATGAACTATTTCTAAATAAAGCATTGAAGTCATAGACGTTCACCAAAATAATTCGATATTTTCAATTCTCAAACGTTTGTAGAAGGCATACAAAAAGATAAATACAAGATACACCTTCGCTGCTCAATTAGCATCTAATTCTTCTTCTTGGACTTTTTGCCCTTCAGCTTCCCTTCAATGAATTGCAAAATCTCATCCACGGACTTGCTGGCAATTTCCGGGTCTGGGGTGCTCAGGTCACTCTTTTTTTCCTTCTTGGATTTCACTGGCTGGGGCTTAGTAGCTCTGACAGAACCCTTCGACTTCTTGTTCACTTGTTGGGCCAAGATCTTCTTTTTCTCCGCCAATTGTTGCTCCGAAAAGACCAAGTATTTGGCGAGGTTCGTTGCGAAGCTAGAGCACTCCTTAGAGAGGACATCATCTGGACCAACAATCCTGTTAAAGGCGTATGCTGCCTTTTCAAAGTGTTCCAAAGCAGGTTTGTACTCGTTCGTCTGCACAAGCATGACAGCCAAACGGTGTCTGAGAATTGCAGTAATATCAGAAAGCTCACCATTCAATTTAATGGAAAGATCCAAAGCCATATTGAAGAACTTTTTGGCTTCGGAGGTAAGCTTCATTTGTTGCAAGATCGTTGCAAAACTAGAGAAAGTGTTAACGGTATTGGGATGCTCAGGACCATAGACAACACTCCAATCTTGATACGCTTTCAAGTTCATCATGAAAGCACTTACGTGGTCTTTGTTCAATGAATCAAAGAATGAAGCTTTGACATAAGAGTTGATAGTCTCATAACTGTCCAATCCGGTCAATCTCTCGTGCAAGATTGTGGATTTTCTTGCGATAATCGAGGCCTCGGAATGTAAGCCACACTCTGAGTAAATCTGAGCCAAAGTCGAGTAGAAACCCGTTGTTTCTTGGTGAACATTTCCGTATATTTGTTGATAGAACGCGACCAACTCGGCTAAGAGATCCAAGCCGATTTGCTTTTCACCTTCCTGGATCTGCATTCTTGCGGTCTCGAAGACTTCGTCAACAAATGAACATCTGTAAGAAGAATCCTTCACAAGAGGGACGAAAGAAACAACGTCTTCTGGAATGAAGGTAGTAGTGCGAGGTGCTGGAGCAGCAATTGGAGTTGTTTGCTTCTGTTTGTGCTTTTTACCCTTTGGTGTCACCAATGTCTCTTTTTCAGATACAACTGGTTTGTTAGCATCCAAAGCTTCCTTTGTAAAGGCGTATTGCTGTGCTTTCCACTGAATTCCGAACTTCAAAGCAATCTCTCTGAGGAGTTGCAATGGTTTGACACACTTGAGCCACTCATCATCGAGAGAGTATCTAAACCGCACAAATACTTCTTTTGCAATTGACTTTGAAATTTTTGCGTTATCTAAACTGACAAACGCTAATTCCTCTTGAGAAAAGAAAGATTTGAACAGTTCATCAATGTTCACAGCGGGAGAAGTCGTGATCTCACCACCCAACAAACAGTTATGAAAGTGCGAGACAAAATATGGCATCAAGAGAGCAGGTATAGTACTACCCACTCTACGCAAGAAGTGTTTTGATGCCCTAGCGATCATCTCTTGCACGCAAACATTGTATAATGCTCTCATATTAGCGGCGACGGGAACCATTTTGGCGGCTGTCGTGTCTCTCTCTTTCTTATCTTCTGAGACACTTGAGTCCTTAGAATCATTCTCTGCCTCTTTGGCATTGGTTTCAGCAGACTCATCAGCTGTTTTAGCTTCTTCTTCACGCGCGCTTTCCAAGACAGCCTCGTTTACCTTGATGGTTTCCTCAAGACTGGTTTGAAAGTCCTCAGCTTTCTTCAAGGCTTGCTGTGCAACCTCACCTAGGTATCTCATGTTAATACCGCTTCTGTGCAAGTAGTCAGACAACTGAACACCATCATATGGTACAGCATTTTCAGAGACATCCTTGAGGAATTCTGGAATGAGGTGTTTTTTGACGAATTCAGATAACTCTCTCACCGTTTGTTTGTCTTCATCCGACTCATTGACTCCAGTAAAGGCATCCGGGTTGAACGTGATTTGATCGTAGGAAATAGCAATCTGAGGCTTGGAATCACCTTCAAGCTTGCCCTCTTTCTCCAAGCGCTCAGTCTCAAGTTTGAAAATAACAGCGGCCTTTCTCTTGTACCATTCCTCAACTGCCTCATGCCTCAAAGAAGCTTCCTTGTGGGGATATGAATTCTCAGAAGACTCATCATAGTGAGAGTCAATGAAATCTATATCGATCGGGGTGGTTCTGTACAAATCGATCAAGTATTTTCTGCCGTCAGTGCCGATGAGACCTTTAGTGTCCTTGGACACGACCAACTCTTGATCACCGGTACTTGCACCAGTAGCTAATTCAACTTTATGTTTTTTCAAGTGAAAAGCTTCGGCCACTGGCTTCAAGACTTCTTCGAACTTGGGGTTGACATTGATCTTGTTTTCATCGATGGAGTATCCACAGGCGACTTTGTCAAGAGACTGTCCCTCCTCATCAACTTGATCATTAAAGACACCAGGAACTGGAGCTTGACACACAACACGCTCGCCAAGGTAGTCCACAACACAGGAAAGCAAGTTACAGACACCAGTTGAATCAATTCTGTTCAAAAGCTTGACCGAAGAAATGTCTTTTCCGAAACAATAACGGGCAGCCTCATCTCCACCGCTCTTTTCATGAGCACCCGTGGCATCCACACCAAAACTATAGAAAATGTTATTTCTCAAAAAGATGTGCTTGTCCCGGCTTTCGTTTGGGTTAAGTGGGACCAAGTTGCCGTTGACAATTTCAATCGCTGTGGAGACTGCAGCTTGGTTGAAATCCTGGATATATTTGTTGAGCAACTTGTCTCTGAGAAGACGCTCATTAAACGTTTCACGTGGGAACTCCTTAATCCCCTGGAACTCATCATTCCAGTCCTTCACAAATTCTGCACCATCAACACCATTGGAGAAGATAGCGACCTGAGATCTGGAATAGTCAGGAATGCTTTGCAGTTTAATCTGCAGTTCGTTGACAGCCCAAGAGAACTTGGATGGGATCTGCGAGGGGATCAAGTAGGTTTCTGAAAACTGCGAGGCCAAGCCCAATGCTTCCTTGTTCTGAGAGAGCGTAGGTGTGAATTTAGCAGACAACTTGTCGATCAAGTTGTACAAGAGGTAGTCCTTGTGGAAAGACCCCTTCTCATTCACCTTCAAGGAAGGATCGAAATTTGCGTTGGACAACTTGCTCACAAAAAATCCGGACGCATGACAAGTGATTGAAAAGGTCTCACTTTCCAACGTTGTCAATGTCAAGTACAACAAGTCCCCCTTCAACTTTTGCTGCTGTGGGACTGGGTTCCACTGACTTAAAGTGAGAGACTTGATGGGAATATTCCACTTGCTCAAGACGGAGTCGCCGGCCACATGGCTGGAAAGAGATTGCAGGTTTTCCTCAATAACACTATCGACAATGGTCTTTATAGACTGCAAATCTTCCTCATCGATTGAAAGCGCATTCTCTGGTGTTTTGGTGTCATCAGAGTCCTCACCAGCAGAGGAATTAGCCTTTTGCTCAGACCCAACTTGAATATCCTTCAAACCAATGGAGTTAAACTTGGAAAATCCAGAGGCGACACTAAAGGTACGAGACGCATGGTCATAAAAGTTCATACCAATATTTTCTCTGAACTTAATGAGATGGTCGTAGACGTCTTTCAAGTTGTAGGGCTTTTCAACCAAATTGAGATTGACCTCACCGGTCTTGCCACCCAAAACCTCGGACAATTGATCAAAGTCATCAAAATCTTCAGTTATTCTAACATTGTCGAGAACAAGCGAATAATTTGTGACACTGTTCAACTGTGGAGAGGCTGCCAATGCTTCCTTTACATCAGAAATGGTTTCTTGCAAGGTATGCGTCGTTTCAACAAAATCGATTTGGGCACCAATACTGGCAGGAAGTCTTATTCTAAGCTTGACATCCTGCACTTCTTCCGGGTTTGAGTCAGCCATTTTGGATGTAGCGCTCACGTCGTGAAGTAGAGTGAAGTGAACGAACGACTGAAAAAATCTTAGCTGCGAAATCGACAATTTTAGTAGTGCACGTAGGAGTAAAATTCCGGGCTAGCTCCGGGCGAATGGCAGGTTGATTAATCACCACCCATATTATCATCGCTTGGACGTATAATAAGAGGGTTTTTGCTTTTAAAGCTGTTTGCATAATTTTTGACACTCCGTTCTGTGAGGAGTTTTGATATTCTTCGTTGTTGGTCATTTGTGCTATACTGGCATTTTGCGTCATAGTCAGTGAGATCCCGAGCCAAGATTTTCCCCATGTCGCATTTTGACTCACTTCGACAGGCAACGTAGAGTCTTGCCACGTGACTTCAGCATAAGGCAATCAATCCATGTTTTGCCATCACATTTAAGACCGTTCTTTTGGCTTGTTCCTGATACCACACGAGCAGAACTCTAGTCCCAGAAACAGACCCGCAGATATTGGTATTCACGACACGTATTTAATTTTTCTGAACATCTTCTAATCTCGAGTTTTAAATGCACCAGGATTCGCTTGGAAATACTACGGAAAACGAGAAGCAATCCACACAAAGAGGGGACACCAGCATCAATGCATTGCCGTTGGAGATTTTCATTCTTATATTCGCCCATGTTTCCCCAGTGGACCTTAAGGATTTAAGATTGGTGTGTCGTAAATGGAATGACGTGATTCTGGACAATGGGACATGGATCCGGGCGTTTGATAACCGTCTAGGCACAGGCAAAATTTTTGCATCAACCACTCGATCAAATATCTGGATTCAGGAGTACTTTGGAAGGATGGCTGCCATTCGCCGATGGGCTAAGGCAAAGGCTTTTTCGCGTCTGTATCAACTTGTGAATAATCTGTTTGGGCGGATCACTCAGGTTGAGACAGACTTTGTTAATGACAGGCTCTTGACATTTTCCCAGTTTTCCGGTACCATATCTCTGTGTTCATTGACTCTGGGTAAAAATCAAGTCTTCATACCGGAGAGTAGCTTGTTTGGCGAGATCGTAGCCTTCGACGTCACGTGGAATTATTCCTGTGTTGCCAATACGAACGGAGGACTTTTTTTGAAAAACTTGATCACCGCAACTGCGTCGGGCTCGAACCAATCTTCGGTTAAAAAAATAGCACAATCCGAGTTTCCATTTGCCGCAGTGAAACTCAACAAGTTCCTGGATAAGAACAGGGAAAAACCTGATGTTGTGTCACTAACTCAAGATGGAGCTTTGAGTTTCTGGAGTATATCAGGGAAGCTTGTTGCCAATTTGAACTTACACGGTACAACATTAGACTTACGAACAGACTTCAAGACGGTAGTCGTTATTTCTCAAGACTTTTTGCATGTCATCGATCTCGTGCAGGCAACGGTTGTCACCTCATTCCAACACGGTTGGCGCTTCAATTCATTACCAATTGCGTTTGAAGTTGATTTCCACGACCACAATGTTGTTGTTGCTGACAAGACTCTGTTTAAAGTGTTTCACTATAATAAAAAGCATTGCAAAATTCTGGAAGAAAGTGCACCAGAGGGACTCTCGATCATCGAAGGGACCATGCAAGATGCCGGTTTTCCAAGAAATCAAGATATTGCCGGAGGCGATGGCCTTCTCTTTGCCCTCACCTTTTCAGATGGAAGCGTTGGCGTTGTCAACATACGAGACCTCGATGGCACGATTCCGTTCAAAACTCGAATTTTGCCTTTTCGTGATGATCGTGCCCCACAAGGAATCGAATCCTATACGAAGGTCGCATTGAACAGCACCGTCATTGCTATTGGAGCATTGGCAGATTGGATCCATTTCTATGATGCCCATTCTGGCAAATACTTGAGGGAAGGGACAAAAATTTCTAGAAAGTTCACGAGACAAGGAACAATGCCCATTCTGAAAATTCAATTTTCACCCAATGGCTTCTCTGGCGTTGTTGTCAGTGATGACGCTATCCAGTATTTCCGATATGGTGAGGACCTTATAGTAAAGAAGAAGCCTTTTGCGCCACAGGCTGTTGATTTGAAATCTCGAAGAACAGTGAATCAGCACATCAAATCCGAAATGGCTGACTACAACGAACAGGTTAATCAAAAGCTCCAAGAAGATATCCTTCTCGATAAGTATAACGGCGTTAAATTCGACGACGAACAAGATGAGCTTCGAGTTGCATTGGCCTTGAGTATTAGCTGCGGCCAAAACGGGCAGGATGTGTTAAATGATAAGGATGACAGTGATCTTGCCGCAGCGCTAGCTTTACTGGAAGAAGCATCTAAAATGAACTCGTTTACACTGGATGAAGATCTAGAATTGAGAGCTGCCTTACGATTGTCGGAGTCGGAAAGTTATCGTAGTGTTCATGGGCTTGAAACATCTCAATCTGAGGGACTGAGCAATTCCCTACATATGGACAGACAATTGGAATCGTTACAAAATGATTCAGAGGATGAGGTCTTGCGGAAGATAATCGAGCTTTCCATGTTGGAGCAGTAGAAGTGGGACAGGGTTTAAAAAAGTCACAGGGAAAACTGTCACTCGCAATGTCCATGAAACATTCGAAAAATTAGGTTTCATGAGATTGCCGATCGAATATTTGACTAGGATGGAGGTTCTCTGTTTTTCATTGTCAGTGGTAAAGGTGAACAGCTAGTCACGGAGTTCAAAAGACGGGAAAGAAATCCGACTTTTGCCAGCCACTGCAATGGAAATTTTGGTTTCGTTCATAATTGAAGTTTTGACTTCGATGTTCTTCATAATTACAGAGGTTAGAATGGGGCGCACCGCACGAGCATTTGATCTGAAACACTTTCGATTACTGAGGCACGCTAGACAGGAATCACATACCTGCATTGTCCGACCCAAGTTTCCCCGCAAAAAGCTGAATAGACAATATAGTTTAACACAAAACACTTGCAGGCGTTTATATAAAATCTGTTTCCTATTCCCTGTGACAGCAACTTATGATTATTCATTCAATCAATAGACTATCTACGATCTTATATTATCGTTATCCACGATCCTATATTATACGCATCTCCAGTCTTATTCAACCGACATCCCGAGTTTGCCCGCGACCAGGAATAAACCGGCGCAATGTCCGAGGTCCGCCGAATGTGATTCGCTTCCTGCATGTGGCATCATGGCTCGCACCAACCGTTTTTCGCATCTTCTATTCGCCTCTGAGAGCTCAAAATAATTTACCAGTGACTGAGATTTCCCGGCCCGGCCCGTGTTGTTCAGATTTTTTTCCTTCTTATTTATTTATCACTTTATATCAGCTCGAGTCTGTGCATATTATTTTAGCCATTTGCATTAAGTATTTACTCATACATGGAACGCTATTTATCTAAATGCCCGGTCACCACCATGGCCAACTTTGGCTTTGTCAAGTGCTCTCGCCGGGAGCGGCTCAAATTTTTCCAAAGTTCTTTACCTTACTTGAACAACCATGCATTGGTTCTGAGTGCTAATGGAGAGGCAAGAAGATGGGCCCTGGAGGAGCCTCACCCCACGAACCAGAGCTTTCTCACTTTTAAAAATGGGCATTACGGCATCTACTTCACCCTCTTCAATCACGAGCTTCGGAAGGAAGAGCATGACAACACTCATTTTAGCCCACAAAAAATCATCATAATTGTCCGAGACTCAACGCCCCAAGAATTTGTTCCTGAATTCTTTATTTCAAAAGCAAAGCAGGATATACACAATGATATAACTTGGCTCAAAACAGTCACGCGAAATCTTCTTTCGACCGCATCTCTTGTCAAGCTGAAATGCTCTGTGAAGCAGCTTTGTCACATCAGATCTTTCTCCACTTCTGCATTCCAGGCCAAAGACAAGACTGGTAAGACCGAAGAAAGCTTCGAAATTATCGAACCTTTGTTTAAACAAGAGCCGGATCAGGCAGTGTCAGCATTGAAAAATAGCCCGGATGCCCACGAGTCTGGTGAATATTCTGAGCCTTTTGAAGAGGGCTTTGCAAGAACGCAAATTGCTCAAATCATGCAAGCGTATGAGAACTATTCTTCACCAGACGATTTGAATATCATATACCCGCTTTATCAATCTTTGAAGCGCAATGGTATTCTTCTTCCATCCATTGACGAGTACAACATTATTTTGAAGTCGATTGTGATGAGAGCATTGGATAGTGAAGATACTCTTTCTGCCACAGAATCGCGATTGACCTGTCTTTTAACCGTTTATCAAGACGTGCTCATAGCTTGCCAGTCCACACCCACCTGTCACCCAAATAGAGAAACCTACCAAATTGTCCTCAGGTCCATTTTTGACGGTAGCCGGAAAATTCTTACTTTGGTAACGAGAAGCAAGCTTCCGCGCCACACTTATCATCAACAAATCAGCAAGGTTCTGGAGTTTTGTAAAGTGGGAGTCGACCTATATGCATCCTTGCTTCATGACCTTGAAATTTGTAAGAGCGATATACTTCCTAATGTCCTTTACTGTTTGAAACATTTTCCCGGTTTGTTCAATGAACGACTTGCTACCTTTTTCCTTCAACTCAAAGATCATACCCTGAGTGATGCACTGTTCTACATTGGCTTGATTGCCCTGGTGGAATACCTTCGCAAATTTCCAAGTTTGGGACTTGATAAGAAGGCCTCATATAAATTCATGAGTGATGTGTTTGATACTTTCAAACACCAATGTGAGACTCTGGTACAGCTTTCCATGGCTGAGTATAGCATTTACTCTGCAATGTTACAAGGATTAGTCGCCTGTGAAAATTTGCCGATTGCAACGAAATTTTTGGATGACATAATTCTCAGCTACAAGGATGAACTCTACAAGAATCTCGAGACTAACACAGTTGCTATTTCTGACTTGATCTCAGATTATTTGCTAGCTGTCATGAAACTTAACTCTGTTCAGCATCTTGATAAAGCTCACACTTTACTTCTGAACATGCGACAAGTTCCATATCTTCCAGACCTCAACGTTACTGTTTTTCACGACATGATTTCCAGGTACATTGCAGAATATGTCATGATGGAACAAATGAAGGTACAGAAGAAGGACAGCAATGATATGAGTCAAATTCAGCAGGAAATTTATCACAAAATTTGGGACTTGTACAATTACATTGCCATTAGAAAGGACTTTCTCACTTCTGACGTGACCCAGTCGAATTCCATGGAGATGCTCCTTTCAATTAGCATCGACTTGGCGGATTCTCAAAAGGTTTCTCGCTTAATCAAGGAGATTTTGGTCAAAAGAATCTCAATTGAGGATTGGAGTGTCTTGAGAAAACTTTGCTACATGCTTTCCACAGAGGCAGGCAATGGAGGCAGTCAGCATTATGAGGTTATGTGGGCTATTCTTGAGAACCAAGCCACACACTTCACCAATGATTCTGTTCACTTGAACGATTTTTTGAGCGAGCTTGTTTCATATATTCTCCTTGATTCTCCTAAGACTTTCGACCGCATTATGAATCTGACGTTCATTTCGAATGCATTCGAGAGCTGCAGTCTCCAAGATGATAATTTTTATGGATTGACGACACTTATGTTATTTTTGCAAAACAAACTTTTGAACTGTGAATTGACTGTTGTTGAACGAGCAAAAATTCTCACATACCAGGCTCACATGATTAATGAGTTCGAGGATACTGAGAACCATTACTTAGATCTTCCAGGAGAATTGCGTGAGTTTAATGCATCATTGAAAAATTCTTTCACAAAAGCTTTCAACATATATTCGGAAACTCAATATTTGACCGAATCTATTTGTCAGGCATGCTCGAAATTAGGTATTGAGGTGGCAGATATGAATATGAGGCTCCTAGACCCAGCTCTTTATGAAATGGATTTGACTCCTCTTTTCAGCATAAGCTATAAGGAAGGCTTATCATTATTTGTCAAATCTTTTAAGGAAGGTTTCAATTTTAATGACGAAACTTGGAGAGTGATCATAAATCGCAGCTTTGTCTTGGATGTCTTGGAGCCTGGCAAAATTTTTAAAACAAGCGATTTTATCAAAAGATTGCTGCAAGTCAGAAGCGATGCACAGATAATTCAGCATTTAGCTTCATTGATATCCTTGAATAATGAGAAGGTGAACATCGAAATTTTCAAGTTTCTTTCTGCGCCCCAATATGAGCCAATTCTTGCATCGAGTCTCTTAAATTGTATGGCTGAATTCGCTAAGATTACAAAAAATCATTATTTTCTAACCTTGTTTATCAAGGAGTTTGAGCGTCTTGCGAATATCAACCCTTGCAATTCATGGAAAGCAACTTTGTTTGAAAAACTCAATCAAGTCGGGAGAAACCTGGAAATATACGCCATTGTTTCTCAGAATTTTGACCTGCTCAACAAGGGACTTGATGTTCGTGTTAGCACGGATGTGAGATTTTTGAAAGAAATTCTAATTGCGTACATGAAATCTGATAAAGAGGAACAGATTAATCACATTTTCAATCTCCATTTCGCCGGAGCTGCAGGACAAAAGTTGTTGTTGAAGTCTAATGAATTGTTAGCATGTCTTCTCGGCTACTATATTTCCATCGGGTCGTACGAAATGGTCGTCAAAAAGTTCGGCAAGCTAGCCGACCGCTCGACCGACTTGAAGCAGTCTGTACAATTTTCGAATCTCTTGTCATCCTTAAATGGCTCCCATGAAGTGTACGCTTGCGCTCATGACGATAATCGCGAGAGCTTTGCTCTAGCGCTACTCAACGAAGAAGATTTGCTCGGGATGAAAAGACTTTATCTTGAGAATTTGCACTTGGTTGGCAACAAGGAGATTTTTTTCAATATATTGGTTAGTGATTTAACCAAAGCAGCATTGTCACTCAAAGGAATGCACCAGAAAAAACTAACTACTAAATTTGAAGCCATTATCAAGTTTTGCAAAGTACTTGAACTAGAAAGGATTTCAGCCGGAACCTTGAATAACATGGTGAATTTCTTGATCATTACGAAGTCTAAAGACTTGTTGAATATTGCTTTCAACAAGTTTTTGGTCAACAATAGCTTCGTTTCATCGTTTAATTTCTACTTCTTGCGCGTCGAGTTGCAATCCGAGAGGGAGCTGATTGAAGTTTTGAAAAACTTCGAGGCCGGATTCAGAAAGACTAATGATCTTTTGAACCTACACACACTTGAGGCCTATAAGGCAAAAGTGTACTGCACGTGAGATGTATTATATTATACAAACTTTATGACGATATGAATATTATTTATAGTATCTAACAGATGCATATTTTTTCAACTAAGTGCTTGCAAACCCTTGAAGATCATTGGTTTGCTTGAATCCTCGCAAGCACGTCGTTGACAGCATTGCGAAGTTTTTCAGGTCGATGTCTGACTTCCGAAGGGTCATAATGGATTTCAGATTCCGGGTCAGAACGCACGGTACCACCTTCAATTTTCTCGCTCTTTCCCTTCTCCTCTTTGAGCAGACCGGTAGCTATTAATTCTTCAGAATGTTCCGAGGATTTCAGGTCCTCTCTCTCGGAATCCGTGTTTTTTTCCCATTTCCAGAATTTGAAGATTTCATCTAGCGGAGAAAACAGGTCCGCAGCAGAGACGAGTGATGATAAATATTCGACGTCTCGATCCGACCCATTGTCACTATCTGGGATTAAAGTTTCATTTGGAGTCTCTTCTGGCAAATCGCTAATAATAAGTGATGAACTCCAGATGGCACCTAAAATATCGTATCTCTTGATGGATTCTGCATCAAATTGGAATACATGTCCACTTTCATCCAACTGTCCAGGAGCATCGAGAGCTTGTATAGCATTATAGGCGCAATACTGGTAGTTCGCACAAGTCTGGCTCTTTATCCAGCCTTTTTGTGGATCATGAGTGTCGATCTGATCTACTCCAGGCATCTCATCAACGTCCTTTTTTCGTTTCTTGTCTGCTAACGTGTGTAAAAGTTCTCTCGATAAATCGGGAGAGCCATTAGGGTCACGTAATGTGGGAAGTTCTGGGGGCAGTATGGCATGTCGAATTCTCAATGGATTCTCGTAAAGATTCTTCATTTCATCTTTATCTTGAAAAGCTGAGAACGGAAACTTTGATTTATCTCGGCTATAACCATTTTTTTTGCAATAGGAAAATCCCGAGTTTATCCACAAGAGTTGACCATTTTCAGCCACGTGCCCTGGATGAGAGCTACATAGCTCGAATGATTTTGTGTTGTTATAATGTTTTAGGGATGTCTCGGCCGTGAGTTCGCCAACACTCGAAGCCCCATATTTGTTGAATGTATAGTTTTCGTCGCCTGCTACAGACATGGACAACCAATACATTTCTTTGTCTCCCCAGATCAGGGAGCCAATAGGCTCTCCCCACAAAGAGAGGGGAAGTAGCGTTAGAAGTGCACGAAAATGACGTCTCCGATTAACCATGACTAAGCCGGCTTCTTGACAGTGTCTCCAACCCTTCATGTACGAGTTTCCTAGGGTGTGCGTGGTAACAGGTTTAATTCCCATAGCCATATCAATTTTGTCTGACTCATGGGGCATCAATTTGGCGAAAAAATTTGTTTCTATCCAGTCGTTCTTGTCCATCAAATTTCTATCTCTGAAGAAGTATGCTCCAGTATCACTAAACTCTTTGAGATTCCGAAGCTGTTCAACAGGAAGAAGGGGAACTGCGTCGACATCAAACAAAAACGCATTTTCAAAAGAGTTAAAAAACAAAGCCAAAAGCTTGTTATCATAATCTGAAAAATCGCTCCTTGTCAATTTGGTCAAGGTGCGCTGCATATCGATGAAGGTGACCTTTTGCTTCGGGAAATCCAGATCAGAGACGTCTGAAGCGCTAGCTCCAGCCCGATCAAGCGCTTTCTTAAATATTTTGTGATCAGTCATTTTGTCACCAAGAAAGGTGGTCTTCTGCAGAGATGCTGCAAGAAGTATTGCCTTCTTCGAATCCCTCAGGAGATCTGATCTGTATAATATCTCGATTGGAAGTGTGTTCCCCAATGCTCGAAGTACATGTATGAGTCTAATGACATCTCGTGAATGGCGCGTAGCCATAGAAAGCACAATGCCTGTCCCTTTCATATTTTTGTAGTAAAAATCAAGTAGATTATTGTCCTGGACCAGACCCATATCAAAAGCGTCCTGAATTTCTAACTCAGAATCATTAGCAAACACTTCCGGTATCTCCGCGTTAAAAAATGGGACTACCTTGGCTGAATAGCGATTGTAGATCTCTTTGAGTTTTCCTTCGACAGGAAGAGAGTCACCATCGAAGAAACAGTGCCCAAAAAGCCGAATTATTGTCATAGTGTCTGCCATGTCTTGCTCTAGTGAGATTGTTTCTTTGAGTTTGCGGTCATATGTCTTGTTCGCTCTGTCTTTGTTCTTTTCTATAGTTTCTGGAGGTGAATCCGCACCTGATTTGCTCTTCTTTAGTAAAGACTTAATCATACTGTCTTTCTTCACAATGCTTTTATCAAATTGACGACTGCGAAATAGCTCCACTTCCCATTCAGGCCACTTGGCATCGACGAAATTGAAAAACGAGAGGCAGCGATCGGGTTTGGGTTTGGCAGCAAACGCGTCCCATCCGCCAACTTCATCCTCAAAAGCATCTGCTAACGAGAATTTATAATTTGAGAAATGTAGTAGTGTCCTTAGTTTAGTGTCATGCTCTGTGAACTCCAGGTGCATGGGATTCAAACGTAGCTTCTGAACATTCGAGTAGCTGAAAGTTTGAGAGACGAACAATATGATCACTGCTAGCAGTATTAGAAGCAATAATAGCTTTTTGCGGAGTTTGCACCACATCATATTATCAGATGTCTAAGCTGGAAATAGTATGAACAATGATACCCTTTAATAGATCTCTATTGAGACACTTGTGACGATTTTTAAAAGAGTGAAGAGAATTGTATAGAGGCAGATCTGACCCGGGGTTATGAGTCGCGACATCGGCCGCATATATTGCTGCGCGTGGACACAGCCTGGACTGTGTTCGTGGAACGTACATATACGCAGGCTTGTTATTACTAGTATTTCAGAGAAACTTCAATCGACGAGACCTGAAGTCAAGACAGTGAGACACAATTGAAAGGTCACCCCAGAAGCGAGCCCATGAACGACACACCAAACTAGACTGGAAATTTGAATCGGACTTTGTCTGGGAACATGGCGTGAATTCAAATTAGCAAGGCTTTACGATATAAGGAGATCTGGCGCAGGGGCAGGGCAAAATCCAAGTCGACAGTATATCCTGTATTTAATGCGCCTTCCTCGAACCACATGTGGCAGGATCGAGACTGCGGATTCGCAGCGAAAAGGGACCGAGTGTTCCGCGGCATACCGACACTATCAGCTTTTCTCCAAACATTATACTTGATACATGCATTACTTTCTGCTCGTCCCCGATACGATGATGTACAAAAAGAAATTTCATTTTATCTTCGTCATCGGGTAATTATGCGACGCTTTCTACATTTTTGATGAAAGCTGGCCATTCCAGCCTTGTGCCCCGTCGTGCGGATCCGGATATGCGAGGGCGGTTCCAGTCGTGGGCCACGCACGCCCCTATCTTAGTTGCACGTGCGCCCACCCACGTGATAGGACATGTGATGGCAACATGTGACTCGAGACACGTGACATTGTGCCCGCCCGACTTCTTACACGTACACTCAAAAAAAACATCAGTGTTGGAATCTCCCAGCGTCACTCTCCACGTCCCATGTCCACGCAAAATCTCAAGGCTGCTGACGGTTCGGGCATTGTGCCCGACAAAATGGCCGTATTTCAAGAATGCTTGCAGCAATTCAATGCGCTGCCCGTCAACACCAAGAAGTGTCGCCAACTCTTGGCAAAGTTATTGAGGTTGATTTACCAAGGCGAGCAATTTCCGCTGCAAGAGTCCACGACTTTGTTCTTCTCAATTTCGAAGCTCTTCCAGCACAAGGACACAGCTTTGCGCCAGTTGGTCTACTTGACCATTAAAGAGCTTGCGGCTTCGTCGCAGGATATTTTAATGGTGACTTCGTCCATTATGAAGGACATTCAATCAGGAGACTTGATTTACAAGCCCAACGCGATCAGAACATTGTCAAAAGTCTTGGACCCAACCACTGTTTCTGCCTCCGAGCGGTTGTTCAGAAACTGTCTTGTGGACAAAAATCCGATTGTGTCGTCTGCGGCATTGATCTCCTCGTACAATTTGTTGCCTATTGCAAAAGACGTCGTGAAGCGGTTTTCTAACGAAACATTGGAAACTATTCAGTCGTATAAGCAGTTTCCAGCGAATCAATTCCAGTTGCACGAGTACTACGGCAGTGCCACAACCAACTTGCCAACAAACTCATACATGTACCAGTACCACGCGTTGGGTTTGTTGTATCAGTTGAGAAACCACGACAAAATGTCGTTAATGAAGCTCATTACCTCATTGCACGAAGGCTCGTCTTTGAAGAATTCATTGTCGATTATTCAGCTCATCAGGTACATAAACAAAGTGTTGACCGATGACGGGTCTTTGAGCTCGCACTTGTACCCAATCTTGGCCAGTTTCTTGAAACACAAGTCTGACATGGTTGAGTTGGAAGCCTGTAAAACTTTGATCAGTTTACTGCTGCTAGTTCCGGATGACGGATATATGGCTGTTATCCTCACCTTGCAAAAATTGTTGACAGTTCCACGCACTGCCACCAGATTCGCGGCTGTCAGATTGATTAACAAGGTCTCTTTGAAACATCCCGAGAAGATCTTGGTTGTGAACTTGGAATTGGAAGGTTTGATTAATGACCCCAATAGATCGGTCTCGACATTGGCCATTACAACTCTTTTGAAGACATTGGGTGCAGGTACAGTCGAGTCGACGAGCTCTGAGAGTGTTGACAGATTGATCTCTAAAATGACATCTTTGATGGACGAAATCACCGAGGACTTCAAAGTCGTCATTATCGATGCCATCGAAAACTTGGCATTGAAATTTCCTTCCAAGCATAAAAAGTTAGTGGCTTTCCTCTCTGACTTGTTGAGAGACGATGGCTCTTTGCAAATGAAATCAAGAATCGTGGAAGCATTATTCGACTTGATTAAATACTTGCCAGATGAGAGCGCCAAACAGCTTATCTTGATGAACTTGTGCGAGTTCATTGAGGATTGTGAGTTCACTGAATTGTCTGTTCGCATCTTGCACTTGTTAGGAGACGAAGGCCCCAAGATGTCAAATGCTTCCTACTACATCAGACACATATACAACAGATTAGTCTTGGAAAATTCGATCGTGAGATCCTCGGCTGTAATTGCGCTCGCAAAGTTTGCCGCTGTATGTGAAGGAGAGATTTCCAGAAATGTAAAGATTTTGTTAAGCAGATGCTTAAAGGACGTTGATGATGAAGTTAGAGACCGTGCTACCCTTTCGTTAAGCTTCATTGACAATCAGAAGACCAAACTCATTGTTAACGATTCGAAATATAACTTGGCGGCTTTGGAAAGCAAGTTGACCAACTATCTTAAAGATGAGAACAATTTTTCGTCGAGCTTCGACATAAGTGAGGTTCCTCTTCTCACGTTTGATGAGGTGAAATCTTTGGAGTACAACAAGAAACTCAACAAATTGGAGAACGCAGCGGAAGGTGCTACACAATCAGAAAATGGCGACATGTCAGGAAACTCCAATTCTCGCAACTCGGAATCGGCGAAGCCAGACTCTGCCGATGAATATTTGAAGCAGCAAGAATATGCTATGGCGTTGGCTCAAATTCCCGACTTTGCCGATTACGGTAAATTGACCAAGTCCTCAAGCCACTCGATTTACCTTACTGACAAGGAGAATGAGTTTGTTGTCACTGCGCTCAAACACTTTTTCATGGACACTCAAAAACTTGTCATTCAATATGTCATTACCAACACCTTGTCTACATTAGTTTTGCAGGATGTTTCCTTGATTGTGCAGCCTGACAACGCATTGTATCAGGAGGACTTTGTGATTCCTTTGGCGGAATTGAGACCCGACCAGACAGGGAGTGTGTATGTTTCTTTCTCCACGCCTGCGATCGGTGATGATGATATATTGGCGGCTTTCGGCAACACAATCAGCTACAACAGCAAAGATGTTATCGATGAAAATGGTAACATTGATCCAGCTGACGAGGGAATAGAAGATGAGTACCAGGTCGAAGACTTGGAGGTCAATGCCGGAGACTTCATCAGTCCTCTCTACAACTCCAATTTCACCAGTGTCTTCGAGCAATTGCCATATGAAGATAGCAGCGTCGTCACGGTTGGTGGTGTGACGAGCATCGAGAGTGCGGTCTCAAAGCTTCTCAAGACATTCAATTCTATGCCCTTGGACGGGTCCGACTATGTACCCTCAGACACGACCTCTCATGTCTTGAAGACAATGGGTAAAGATGTCTGGGGCGGAAGAGTGGGTGCACAAATCAGATTGGCATGCACAGGGAAAAAGGTCGTCGCCAAATTGCAAGTTAAGGCTGAAACAGAAGGCTTTGCCGAAGTTGTGGCCAATGGGGCGACGTAAGTGGCACCGCCAAATAGTTGTCATGTAGAAATAAACGAAAGTCAAACAATTTGAGGGAGGGCCCCGAAGAGAGAATGCCAGACTTTTATAAGTTGAGAAAGTGTCTGTTCTATAGCTTAATATTTATTTTTCAGGGATGGGCGTACCTTTCAGGTGTAGGACCCTCAAGGATTTGATGATGAGACTGCCGGAGAAGAAAACCAATAATGCGGCCATGAGGATGAGGAGAAATATCCAGATAGCAGCCAAGTTATCAGCTTTGGCCGCTGTCGGGCATGCATAATGGGATCTGATTTCAAACATGTAAGTGCATTCCTGGGCCGATGCAATGTATGAGACCTGGGCCTTGTTGAGCATCTCGCGGTCACAGGTGAATGTAAGGATTGTGCTTCGACGGATCCTCAGCCCATCCCTTGCCAAAATCGAGTCGCAGAACGAGCCGTTCTCATACGTCATGGTCAACTTTTTCCCTCTGAACACTGGTTTGCCCGAAAACTGGCCCATCAGCACGTACTTGTCAGTTTCCGGATCGATGTAATAAGCGCCCACATCCGACGCGTTCACCGAATCCTTGAAGGCTGCAGTACTCAACACGGATTTCTTCACGGGCGACAGGCAGACACCCACTGTGAAGTTTCTGCCGGACTCGTAGTCCTTGGCCAACCACGCCTGGAATTTACCTTCTTGGGCGTGGCTGGTGAGGCCTCTGAGATCAATGAAGCCGCGAGTGGGATTGAGCGTGGTGCAAGCTTCTAGCTCGACTTCGTCGTCAGATTTGCTATCTTTTTCGCTGCTGGCAGACTTTTGCTTATTGGGCATGGAAGGGGTTTGCCCAGCGGTATCGTGCGGGAGATAGGCGTGCAACTCCAGCAGCATCATATCTTGGAGCGATGAAAATAGCTTTGAGTGCTCCTGTTTCTGATGCGGCCGCTTGTCGACTATAAATAGGCCCGTAACAAGGAAGAGCACCAATGCTATGTATATGATCCTTTTTTGTATGCGGGATGCCATGCTGATCTGTGCTTGGGGAAAATGAATGGCAAGCACGGCGGGAGGAAATGTCTCTTTTGCCGGATATAACTTAGTGGTTGCTGAAGGCAGCGAACAAAACGGTTTCGGTCTGGGCGTTCCGAGAGGCGATGTATGAAGATTCGAATTAGCCGTTGGACGTGGCAGTTGCGTGTTGGGGATCGATTCAACTTCTCAGTATTAGGCGCCCAAGACAGAGGAAAAGAAGGGCGCGCCCAGGGCGACGGGTGGTGAGGGCGGTGGAGGCTGGGCCTGGGCAGACCCAGGATTCCACTGCGAAAACGGAAGCGAAGTGCTGAATTTAATCACAGTATGAAGACAATGTCAGCACAACACGTCAATAACATATTTGACGTCTCTGTGAGCTATATCCTTCTCTGTGGCTTGAAACCATCATAGAATAGGAAAACTACGAAACATGGATAGACTTATAATTATACACATGTACGAGGTCCTGTGCTGGGCCCGGCCATACTTGGCTCGCAGGCGTGCGCCCAGCTCCGGTGCCAATCTTGGGCCCAAAGGAAGCGGCCCTATATGGAAGATCGACTCGCCCGACAAACACCCCAGTGATTGTCTTCATATTGCCCACATTTCGTAAATATAAAAACCCAAAACAGCCTAGTGACCCCCAGCATTTCTCACGTCGAATCAGAGAACAGGATTCCCAGGGCCCCACCCATATTTCCCAATGTTCTAATCCAGGCGTGGCCCGCCGTCTCAGGGCCACCAGCGCGCTGCGGCCCAGCACACCCCACACCTAATTTTCGCTGGGGCCGCTGCATGCTTCCCTCGCATACATCTTCCTCGCACCGCCATTCCTTTCGTTCTGGCCCTTCTCTGCACTGCGAACTCCGGTGATTTCTCTCATGGACGCCTGGACCGATAGCTCGCCTTCACCGTTTGTTCTTTCTGCGGGAAGCCAATGCCTAGACGCTGGCAACCCGCTCTTTGCTGGGATTGTTCATGCCAAGCAACAGTTGCAAACTGAGCTTGCGAGCCAGGCCCCGCAAAATGGCCCCACCAATACCTCCAAAACAGGCTTTTTCTCGGCCGTCTGTGAGGGCGATCTTGTCACTGCTGAGGCCGCCATAGCTGCGGACCCGGGACTCGTTGCGTCGTTCTACCCAGAGGACAAGGACGGGTTTCCCCCGTTGGTCTTTGCCGTGGTGTTCCAACAAACCGCCATTGTCGATTCCCTTCTTAGAATCCATGACGTGGACCCAGACATGCCGGACAAATCCCCTGCCCAGTACACGCCCCTCATGTGGGCTATTTCTGTAAAGGATGTCTCGATCATGTCCTTATTGCTTGAGTTCCAGGCGGACCCCGAACTCTCGCCCACCGGGAATGGTGTATGTGCATCTTCGCTTGCATCAAAAAGTACCCCCGAGATTTTCGACTACTTCAAGACCCATAACTTGTTCACCAGCGGACCGACGACTGCGGAAGTCTACCCACTCCATTCCTTCGGAGACAGCAACACCGACTCTGTAGACGACGTTGCCCTCAAGATTCGCATGCTGACGCTTGCCAACAGTCAAGGCATGGAACTACTGGATTCCGAAGACAGCGCTGACGAGGAAGCCACATTGGCTTTGGATTCGCATCTTTTGCAGCTTTCGGACTTCAACTACCATAAGCCGCTTCCGGAACAGTTCATCAAGTTTTCAGACCTGGATATTCCTTCACTCCTCGACTATATTTTCGGCTTGAGAACGAGCTCGCCTGCCCAGCAACATAACACCAAAGCCCCTGCGGCAATTCTCTTCCAGTTGGTCCATTACTCGCACAACAAAGTGGACTCCAGGGACCTCACTGAATTTCTCTTCGAGTGCTTTGTTACAAGATTGCGCTCCGTCACCAACACCAAGTCTGGTGTGTTTAACATGGCCTTGACTGTGGCAGATCAGAACGACAAAAAACCTTCCAGCGGTGCCGGGGATATTGTGCTCCTTAGTTATTGGCTTTCGGTAATCCAGTTCTTACATTTCTACCTTACAAAGGCAGAGTTGTACTCACAATACCCCAAGTTTTTGCATGAACTTATGAACCTCACTCAATCCTTGGTCGCCACTTTGTCCTTTTCCATCAATTCTCGCCTCAATGTATTGGCTGATGACTGCATGCTCAATTTCACGAGCTTGGTTGACGTTTCCAGTGTTTTATATGCCAAAGACTGGAATATTTTCAAGACACAGAAGAAGCATCCCAACTCGTACGATGATATTTTGAAAATGCTCTTTCCGCCGACGCTAAACGATTTGATGAAGCCATCGCCGCTTAGGTACGTTCAAGTTTTGGGTGCTTTGTACTATGTTCTTGAGATTCATGGTGTTGATCCTTTACTTCGTCTCCAGACATTCTCGCAAGTATTTTATTACATCAATGCGATCATATTCAACCGCTTAATGGCAAATTCGCAATACTGCTCAAGAATAAAAGCTATTCAGATCCGCTTGAACTTATCTGCCTTGGAAGACTGGTTGCGCTCTCATGATTTCCGCGCACACAAGCCAGATCGAATTGGAGGCCTAGGTGATCTTTTGAATGCCCCTGATGGGGCAGAAATAATCAATAACGCTACTCTTCTTGAAGGAAAAAACGAAGAGTCTGATCCCCACTATTTGTCTTTTTACTACAAGTCCCTTTATCACATTGCAAAGACACAATTGTTACCGACCATTGAACTATTGCAATGGCTCCAGATTATGACTGGATTGGAGGATGAAGAATCGCTTATCAATACTATAAACGAGTTCGACACACTCAATTATTATCAGCTAGTCAAATTGACTGCGAAACTATACCGCTATGAGGTGAGTGAGAACAAGTTCCCCAAATCTCTAATACAGCTACTCAAGCGATTGGTTGCCGAACAAGGTGAAGCCCAGATATCCAAGACGAAAATTCACTACATGACTCAATCCACGTTTTTGCTGAAGGAAGTGTATATTTATCTCAACCCCAACCATATCTTTGGTGTGGCTCTTCCAAATGCCAGTGAGCTTATTAACAATTATGGAGCAGGAATTGGAGGTGTGAAGAGGCTTCGTGCAAAAAAGTACCAACCCAGCTTGCCCATCAAAATCATGGACGACATCGACATGATTTTGACGCATAATAAAAACGAGATGGTTAATGGCTCATATGACTATGATGAGAGCGAAACGGAACAAATCCCACTGGAATCCGAATCGTTGCACAAACATTCTCCTGAGAGACAAGTTTTTGTGGGCGAAAAGAAGGTTTTTAAAGGCGACGAGCTTTTTAAACAGATGCAGCCTCCACTGTCGTTGGCGCACAAAGAGTGGGGCGCAGATGAAATGGAGAGTAACCCGTGGTAGGCCGAGGATCTGCCGTAAACCTTCGAGTATAGTGAAGACAATCGATATATATGTATTGTGATATGTACAAGGACAAGTGGTGCCAGCGGTAGATGCTTTACATTTGTGCAAGGAAGTTGTTGTTTTTGATCTTAGCCGTGGTTCTCTTCGAGTTCTGCTTTCTTCTCCATTTTATTGGGTCTTCCTCCTTAAGTGCAGCCTCTGTCTTGGATTTATCGAGAATGTCCCACAACCACTCAGGGTACTCCAGATCTTCCAAGGCCACGGGCTCATCGCCATTTTTTCTGACCTTCAAGTTCAAGACTGTCCCAGCGGCACACGAGGATTTTGGTGCATTGAGCCTAGCGAAAGAAGTGGAGAAAGGTCTCACCAGCCCAAAGTGGAGGATTCTAGCTGGCAACTTAAACATTTTACGAGAAAGACGATTTGGTTTATTGACGATGATTGTAGTGTGTGCGCACACCAACTAGGTGAAGTGCGTTGAGCGAGCCCGGTGCTAGAGTCGCACGACAAATTTTGAAGTCAGGTCCTAATATAATTCAGGAGATGAATGACACGGGAGAAAAAAGAAAAAGCTTGAAAACCTGTAACCTCGAAGATTAATCTTCACAGGCCACTGCACGCCTTGGCTCTTCATTCCATATGAATGCGGCCTAAGTATTTTCGTTCATATACCCTGACTTTCTGAGGCCCTAAAGGTGCCGCGAACAGCGCTCTATACTTGGGTCCTGAAATTGCACGAAAGAACGCATCGCCTCATCCTATCGTCTGCCAAATTGCACGGTACGAAAAACGTGTATTTGGTTGAGCAGGTTCAGCGTAGGCGCTTTGAACTCTTTGAAACTTTTTGGAACTGAAACTTGTTACGTCACCGAGCACCGAATGTAGGCCCCCAGATACTTCAGAAACATTTCGAACATCTGCTGGAGAGGCCGCGTGTATATTGTACATACCCAAGTAAAATCGGCGCAACCGAAAATTTTTTAGCAGAACCCCACCACTACAACAGAACAATGCCACCAAAAAAGAAGGGAGTCGTCGAAAAGCCAATTTTGCTTGGAAGACCAGGTAACAACTTAAAGTCCGGTATTGTTGGCTTGGCCAACGTCGGAAAGTCCACGTTTTTCCAGGCCATCACCAAGTCCCCTCTTGGTAACCCTGCCAACTACCCTTTCGCCACTATCGAGCCAGAAGAAGCCAGAGTCATTGTGCCTTCTGCCCGTTTCGATAAATTGTGTGAGATGTACAAGCCCAAGTCCGAGGTTCCTGCCTTCATGACCATCTACGATATTGCTGGTTTGACCAAGGGTGCCCACGCCGGTGAAGGTTTGGGTAACAATTTCTTGGCCAACATCAGAGCCGTGGACGCCATTTACCAGGTCGTTAGATGTTTCGAGGATGCTGACATCATCCACATCAACGACGAGGTCAACCCAATCAACGACTTGGAGATCATCAAGGATGAGTTGAGATTGAAGGATATCGAGTTTGCCCAGAAGCACTTGGAGGGCATTGAGAAAATCACCAAGAGAGGCGGCCAATCTTTGGAGGTCAAGCAGAAGAAGGAGGAGGCCGAGTTGGTCAAGAGCATCATCGAGTTGTTGGAGACTGGCGGCAGAGTCGCCAACCAGAAGTGGACCCAGAAGGAGGTCGAGGTCATCAACTCCATGTTCCTTTTGACGGCCAAGCCTTGTATCTACTTGCTTAACTTGAGTGAGAGAGACTACGTCAGAAAAAAGAACAAGTGGTTGTTGAAGATCAAGGAGTGGGTTGACGCCAACTCCCCTGGCGATGTTGTCATTCCGCTCTCCGTCTCCATGGAGTCCCACTTGGCCACTTTGGAAACGGACGAGGAGAGAGAAGCCTACATCAAGGAAGTTGGTGCTGGCTCTGCTTTCCCCAAGATCATCACCACCATGAGAAACAAGTTGGACTTGATTTCCTTCTTCACAGGTGGTCCAGATGAAGTGAGAGAATGGACCATCAGAAGATGGTACACCGCCCCTCAAGCCGCTGGTACTATCCACACTGATTTGGAAAGAACCTTTATCTTGGCCAACGTGATGAAGTACGATGACTTCATTGAGTACGGTGACGAAGTGGCCGTCAAGTCCGCTGGTAAGTTGATGCAAAAGGGTAAGGACTACTTCGTGGAAGATGGTGACATTTTGCACGTCAAGGCTGCCGATGGAAAAGCCCGTTAAGTAACCGAGCTGAGTATATAGTCTTCGATTCGCGAGACCAGAGCCGCCTCGCGATAATATGAGAAATAGATTCACTGCCATTCCTCTGCATTGCCCCGAGGGAAACGAGGAACTCATTGGGTGAGATTATTTGCATCGGGCATCCACTCTCTCATTGGCTTCGTGGGTGGACAAACCATAAAAAGTCTGAATTTTCATGTTTTGAGACCTTGCTACATGACCCCAGACGGTATGACCACGCGGTTGCCCTACAATCGCGAATGACGGTGCTTATATATCATAATGCGGAACAGTCTTTATACTGACAACACATGCTTTCCAAAGGCTTCATATTTCAACGCCGTCCATCCAGGTGGCTCTCCACTAAATTCTCAGGGCTGCATCGTGCACAGGGTCCCACTTTTTTCAATGACCCCGAGGCAGTTCCTTTACAATACAACGCATCCAAAACTAGTGATTCCAGGACAGAGTCGACAAATACGCATGAGGAGTCGGCCAATTCTCTGACAAATAAGCGGCCAGCTAAAGAGCTTACTAGTCTAATTGCCATGACGGCCTTGGCGTATCTTGCTCTTGATAATTACCAAGGCAGAGTCAGGGCTGAAAAGCTCAACCAAGAGACTACCGCCATAAACTTGAAAACTTTGCAGATCCAACTGCAAAACTACATCAAAGCACGTCAACAGCAGGATCTTAGAATGCTTAAAGAAAGAGTCGAAGTTTCAAAGCGATGTTTCAAAATGTCCATGCACATTGCGCTTTTGAGGAAGCAGCTCATGGAACTCGGAGCAGACCCCAAGGATATCCCAGATGTGACTAAGGAATTTGACAAACACGCAAAAGTCAGCAACTCGGTCCAGAACCTTACGGGAAACGCCATATGGCTCACTGACGAGTCCGAATACAAGGGCCTAATGCCCGATTACAGAGAATATGATCGCAAGAGTTGATCAGCATGTGAGACAAGAGTGCATTTTGAAAATGGTAAAGACAAATAGTTTATCGAAGTTTTTGACCTGCTAAATTCAACAAACCCTTTTTGTTTCGGGATTTGAAGCTTTTCTTTCATTGTGGCAAGTTGTTCCAGTCTTGTATCCTAAAACAGTATCATCAGGGGTTACCCGCCTCGGTCATAGGTATATAAACCCTCATTTCTCGAGTCCCCTCCAAGAAAGATTTTTCTCCATAATGTCTTGAGGCGCCCATTAGAGTCACGGTTTGCATGACTTCTTCTACATGTAATCTATACCACTGTGTGGTCTTTCGTGCTCGGGTATGCCTCAGATCAACGAGTTCTAACGGCCTGAACGTTGTGCTATTTCCTTGTGGATAGTATCACGGCTCTTAACTTACATTTCCAACAGCCCATCGCGTCTATTGACTACTGTCGGTGGCTCCGTAAAACTTTGTAAACTCGTCATAAATTAAACAATATGTCTCTATATTCGAAAGTTGGGCAAGCGTGTGCTTTTCTCATTTCTTTGCTTTTCCGAAACTTTAATGAAACCCTCACCTGCCTCGCAGTATGAGTTCGGCATCGATCTTTCTTAACAGTCTTTGCTTAAGCTTAAGCTGGAGCAAGTTGAACTTGGGGCAACAAACGCTTTTAGCCTCAGGTCCATTGTCTTCGTAGAACAGCTTACAGCATCGGTACAACTCGTCAATCGCCGCCGTGCATCTAGCTTCATTATACCCATTCTGTTTCAAACAGTCTTGAATGGCACAAGCAAATGGCTTGCATGCATTGCTTTCATCTGACATATTTGAAAAGATATCTGGGTGGTCAGATTTTTGAGCAAGCAAAGAAGTGATGGAAGGGGATCTAGCTCACGTGATTGAGTCTGAGCTTCGATGACACGTCTGAACTACTGAAGAATTATCGAATGTCCGGCGCAAAAGCCTCGGCAAATATAATTTTAGAGCAGCTCCTTGAATTGAAGTATACTGATACCATACTACTCCGGGTTAAATAGTTCATTGCATACTTCCTCCTTCTCTATAAAGCGTTTGGGTCTAGGTCTGCATGGTAATCGTCCTCATCAAACTCACTTGGCTCGTATATGACGAGTGGCACAAACTCGTTCTTTTCGGTAAGTTGTTTTTGATGATGAACTCTATAGGCGTAGAAGCCCGCACAGGCAGTGATAATGGAGATCAAAATAGCTATCAACCCCCAGCGTGACAAGTGCCACCGCAAAGACTCGATTTCCAGACGCATGGCCATATTGAGCTCGGTAGTGATTTTATGGTTTGTCTCTTGCATCCGCAACATGATCTTCTTGCTCATTAACGTGTTTTCTGACTTTTGATCATTGATAGCGACTTGGATATCGTTCTTCATTTGAATGAAGTGGTTGTTGAGCTCGTCACTGATGATACCGTAGTCTCTCTCCAAGGCATTAATTTGGTTGATGGCGTCGTTTATGTGTTGCTCCCTGTTGCGCGTGATATCTACGTGCAATTCTTGTTGGGCACTCTCAAACAAATACCGCTCGTTTTCGAGCTCATAGAGCTGCGAATAGATAGTCAGAAGCTTGGTTAACTTCGAGTTCAACTGGACTATCACAAGATTGAGGATCTCATCCGACTGCGACAGCGTAAACCCAGCATCTATGAGCTGTTTGTACACGTCGTACGTATCTATGTAGGGCTCCAAATGTTCGAATATGGTGGTGAGAAAATCGTCCGAGCTAGCGCCATCCTTTGTCGGGTTATCGTCGGACTCGAGCGACTGTCGAGGAGCAGAGTCTGAAACAGACCTTTGGGTTGGACTGCTGTTCTCACCGGACGGTTCTGCGGCTGTGTTGATTTTATTTATATCCACAGTGCCCAGGGGGTGGTCATTCGGGTCACTCTTCACCTGTTGCAGTCGAATAGAGGAGAAAGACATTCTGACATGGGATCCACTAATACTTATCAGCCGCGAGGGAATAAAAGCGTGGGTAATTTTTGAATATATTTCACGTGAGCGTAGTCTCCGAGCATTGTAATGAACGACACGTCTGGAACAGACTAGGCCAGATCTCATAGTCATGTGCGTCAAGAGGAAATTCATTGTGTTATGAAGCCAAGGTTTGAGGTGGGTCCAGAATTGATTAGGGTGGCTTCATGCAGGTACAACAAAGCAAACGAGGCCCCGGGACTCAACTTGCTGGCAATGAAGCGAAAATCACAGAGGAGCAACATCCTACTATACAATATCAATTTCGTCGTTTTTCTGACAATTTAAGCCGCTAAGAAAAGTCCAGACTCTGCTGAGAATGAACTTTACCATGACATATATCTGCTCGCTGAGGAACCCAGCACGTATCTCGTCTATGTAGGCTCGTTTGTCCCACCAAGCCGCGTTAGACTGAAATGAGATAAACACCATTGAGAATTCTCTAGCACTATCGCCAGTATCATGTACACGGTAAAGCAATTGCTTTGCATAGTTCTCTTCAGTCTGTGAGGAATCGATGCTCAGATTGCATTTTTGCAAAACTCTATTGGTGAGGATATATCAGTATTCGTCTCGTAATTTCACTGCAGGCATCCTTCCGTCCCAACACGCGATCTGTCAACATCCTCTACTCAGTATCAGCATTCTACGCCCCAAGACGAATCCACACCACTGCCATGGATTTTCTTTCAAGTGCCTTGAGCCTTATTTCTACGAAGTCAATTCCATATACATTCAAGGAGAAAATTGTGGACCCTGCTCTGTCTTGCTACCCAGAAAAGTGCTCGGTGTGGACGGTCTACAATGGAATCAACCCAAAGAATGAGTGTCCAGTATCTATATTTGAATTTAGCTTGAAAGACCCGGCTAACTCAAACTACACTAAGCTGGCAATAAATTGCTACAGGAAACTGAAACTGATCAAATTTCCCGGAGTTCTCGGCATTGTCGACTTCATTGAAAATGAGTCTTTCCTCTACATCATCACTGAACGCATAACCCCGTTGACGAAATACTTACAAGAGCACGGCGAAAAAATTTCGAAGGACGCAAGAATTTACGGAATCTATAATGTTTCCGTTGCATTGTCTTTAATCAATACTTTGGCACACTGCGTGCATGGCAGGTTAGATTTAGCTTCATCTGTTTATGTGAATGCACAGGGAGATTGGAAGTTGTTCGGTTTCGAGCTTCTAACCAATCTCCGCTCTGATCCGGATCAACCGATATATCGTCTTGCCCACCACTTGCCCAACTTTGATGAAAATTTGCCGCCTGAAGTAATTGAGCGTGGAGCTGAAGCAATCCGCGAATCCCCTCTCAAATTTGACTCATATAAGCTTGGCGTATTCATCACTGCTTTGTTTTCCGCTGAGAGTTTCCAGGGAACTTACATTTTGAAACGCCTGACATCTGCCAAGGGCTCTGAGTCAGTTCCTGATTGTGGGAACATACCCAGATCGTTGTCCACGGCTGTACACAAGTTGCTTGCTCCAAACAAGAAGAGAATTGACGTAGAAAGCTTTGCATCAGAGACGAGTAATTACTTCAAGTCCAATCGGCTAGTCAAATTCGCACAACTTCTTGAAGAGATCACTTTTCAAGACCAAAGCTCCAAGTTGGCATTTTTCAGAGATGATATTGCAGAATACATTGAAGGTGATTTACCTCCCGGATTTCTTGACTACAAAGTTCTTCCCGAAATTATCCAGCAATACAAATTTGTGATCAGTCAAAAACCAACAGTGAACTCTACTCCTGAAGAGCACGCAAGTCGGCAAGAGACGAACTCGGTTTTGTTGAATCACATTTTGAAACTAAGCTCAAGCATTCCGGATGATGCATTTTCAAAGAATATAAAGCCCATCATTTTCACTGCGTTTGCGCTTTCCGATAGGGCTATTCGTCTCCTACTTTTGAAACACCTCCCTGAATTCCGCAGACGCTTAACCGATACTGAAGTGCAAACCAAAGTTTTTCACAACTTACTCACTGGCCTTCAGGACACAAACTTCCTCATCCGAGAGACTACTTTGACCTCCATAACATCGATCATAGATAAAGTGAGCGTGAAGCAGGTCAATCAAGACCTCCTCAAAATTTTGGCAAAACTGCAAATGGATCCTAAACCATCCATCAGAACAAACACTTTGATTTTGATCATTAACATTTCGAATAAGATTTACTCTACATCGAGAAATAGTGTTGTTATCACGGCTCTTGCTAAATCACTTCGCGACTCATTCACTCCTTGTAAGTTGGCGGCTTTGTCAGGCTTTGAGAGACTCATTGAGAGCTTTTCGCTTGAAGAGATCTGCTCTAAAATCTTGGGGCATCTCGCTATAGCTTTGATGGATCCAAAGTCTTTCAAAATCAGGCAGGAATCAAAACGCATATTCGAATTATACCTTAACTCAGTCGAGATACATGCTGCATCGCTCCCTCAAAATGAAGAAGACGAGGATGCTGAAGAAAAAGAATTTTACAAGAATTCATCTGGTGCCTCAGAAAATACAGAGGCAGCTGTCCCGGAACCACAAAGCTCTTTGTCTATCGGCTGGAGTGTTGTGAACAGGCTCGTCACTTCTCGGCCAACGCACGTCAATGGAACACTCAACAAGGTTATTAACACCTCGACTCCTGAGATCGACACTGTCTCGTCGCCTCAAAGACAGAATACAGAATGGGAAGAAGCTCTGGACTACGATTACCAATGGGAAAACGACGGCGTTGAAGATGAGCTTTCGCCAGTAGCCGCGGCACCCAAATCTAGTGTTCCTGCGCTACTGTTATCTTCGAGGATAAAGGCTAGCCACTCTACATCACCTAAGGCGTCAAGCTCGAGTTCAAGATTGACTTTGAGCTCTAACAAAAAATCACCCGGCTCAACACTAAAGCTCGACTTGGATATTGATGCCGAGGAGGACACTTGGGGCGACGATTGGTGAGTTTTCTCTCATTATTTTCGTCAAAGCCTAGTGATTTTGACACATTAGCGAATCTTCTGCAATAATGCGGTAAGGGAAAAATTTTCACTAGCCTCATTTTTGATCACATTGCAACGACGCACTAAATATATCGAGATTTAACAAGGTAGGCTTGAAGTATCTCAAATTCTCGAGCACTACGCCTCGATATCAAATTGGTCATTATATTTCCATCAGATGATAAATTAAAAGACGGTATGTAATCGGATAAAATAAGTATGAATTATGAAATCCTCGAAAGCTGTTAAGTCCGTCAATAATGTACGACGGCAAGACTAGAATGGATCAAGCGAAGCAAGAGGATCCGTATCATACGAAACAGGATTTAGATTTGTATAATCTGGGTCATACTGAGAGTCGCCGGATTTTTCAGAGTCAAACATTAGATTGTTTGGATTACCTTCGCCTGCTTGCTTGATGCTCTCTTCGAGCATGTATGGTGGAAGTAGGCGTCCAAATATTTGAGTATCAAGAGCATCAATTACACCCGGGATGTAATCAACTGCAGGTTGAATAAACTCATCAAGGAACCTATTCTCGTTATTCTCAGCGCCAGAAAGAGAATCTCGACTTTGCTCTTGCACTGGCCTCGAGCAAGTCTCAGTATTTTGTACCTTGAATTCCGTATTATATGGGACATCGGCTCTCAATTCTGTCTCGACAGGAACATCTTTCGGAATTTTTTCATCCGCTGGTGTCTGTTTTTCTGGAGCAAAATCAAAAAGACTAGTCATGGGAACTTGTGGGTTTGTAACGTTCCCTGTATTCTCACCTTGAGTCGAGGTCTCTCCATTAACATCAAATTGATTGATCATGTCGAAATTTGCAATGCTCATTTGAACCATCGCATCATTGCTCGTGTCGAAATTAGGAACACTACCATCACTCTTCATAGAGCTAGTGGCTGTCTTGCGATTTAACTGCTCAAACAATTTGTTCAAGATATTGTAAATTCTTTCAGAAGAATGTGACATACTTTTCATATTGTCCAAAACTTTCTTTCCGATTTCAATATCGTTCCTGATCATGTCTATATTTAAATCGTCATCAAAATAGACACCAGCATAATTGACACCGTCTAGGTTTTTGTCCAGGTTATTGTAATTGGCAAAGTGGAAGTAATATGCCAAACAAGCAATCGAAAAAAATATCGTGTACATTGAGAACCAGTACGTTCCGACCAAGAGATTTTGATCAATCATTTTGTTCGCTAATTTCACCACCAATCTTGCCACTTTGATGCAATTTCTGCCCCTAATCAAAGATCGTGGATCAGCATTTTTAGACTGGTTACCGTTACTGATATAATGGATGAATGGCCGATATAAGCTTATCTGGCAATTCAAGAACGCGACATGTAGATAGTAATTAGCCAATTTAAAGCGATCAGGTATGTGGGAATCACCTGTAAAGTTACTTGGATCCGTCGGCCGTAACTCCAAAGGAAGATTTGCCATCCAATTTTTCAAGTCGAACTCGAGTTTCGTAACTGTGTCATGGATATTAGGTAATGGTTGCTGAGCTCCCGCTTTAGGCTTGACTTTGATTGGATATAACTCTTTGACTATGCGAGAAAGCAACATTGTCAACTTCGTATGGTGATTTGCACAAGCTGAAGAAGATAATCTCCCATTCTGCTTCTCCACGATAAATGCCTCTCTCGTTATAAGCTCATCATCGAGTTCTAAGGGAAACTCTTGATCAAATTCGTCCTCATATATAGACCCGGGTAGACCTAGAAGCGAATTGATATATATGTCCATCTTATAAATTGTGTAAAACAACCTTTTGCGGGTGTCGATTTCAATTGGGTCGAGTTTTCTGCGTGAGTGAAAAACTTCAAGATTCCTGTGAAGTCCTTCTTTTAAAGCACTTCTGAGAGCTATACCTATGTATGAATAGCATGTGGAGAGACGCGCGGAACATTGGAGGTAAATAATCATCATCACGATTGTCTGTATCGAAGGAATGTCACTGACATTAGTGATGTCGATGAGTTTTCGTGCTTCCAAAAAATATTTGAATCCTTCATCTTCGAGAGACTCATTGTTGACTTTTCTGTCAGAACTTTTTGAAAAAAGGGATCCACATGCTAAGAGGGAGTACATGAATGGTAAAAACTTTTGCTGTCTGTCAGTATATTGCAGCACATCAAGGCTGTATAGCAAGTCCACTTCTTGAAGCAAAGATGGGCGATGATAAAATCGAAAAAGAACGCAAGCCTTGTTCCAGGTCGTATAAATTAGTTGGAGGGCAGCTTCTTTCGGAGGCAATAATATTCTAATCTCTGCACAGATCAGCTCGTCAGGAGTCGTGCTCTGCTGAGAGCCATAATGGGGCACAGGTGATGGGGACACTCCAGGTTCCCTCAAATACATGTCGCTTATTTCGTAAACATTCAAGTTTGACAGATTTTTCACCTGCAACTGAGAAATGATTCTCTGAAACTTTTTGAAATCGAACTCTTGAGGTGTATCATCCAAGAAATTGAATCCAACGGCTGGAAATAGCGAGTTCAATATATTTTGACTGAGAATCAAGTTTTCGTTGACTGTACTTGCAGACGGTTGTTTGTTTATCGCAATCAGTTGTAGCAACGCAGTGGACTGTGGAACACTAGGCCGCGGCGTGTACCCCTTCCGATTTCTAGTATTCGGCCGGTCATATGAACAGTTGAACGAGTAAACTGTGCAATGTATACATGGTTGTCTACCATCGCACTTCACTTTTTTGAGTCGACAATAGTCGCAAGCTCTGGTCACACGTCTTCTCTTCGTTTCATTTAAACGAGGTGTGGCACTACTCAAAACACTGTTCAGCAGCGAGTGTGGAAGACCATCCTCTTTGTGTTCTGTATCGGACATGTTCGTGACTGTTTTGCACTTGAAGTGCCAGTTTGCGGGGAGTTAGTCACAGGATTTAACTTTGAACCGCGCACGAATCAAGCATTCAGCGTTCGAAAAATTTCAAAGAGAAGCCACAATATAAGTTTGATGTCAAATGGCTAGTATTCCACGTGTAGGGCCTCGGTTGCTTACTCTAGAGGTTTGTACTGAGTAGAATCAGGTTTTTCCAGGTTGTATTCGCTCACCTCTGGAGAGGAGAACAGTCGCGCATTGGATGCATCTTTTAGACCTCGCACAACCATGGCAAATACGGGCTCGTAGCGTTGAAAAAGCTTTGTAGAGTTGCATAACCCCCATAATATACCAATATATTTGAACAAAATAAAACGATTTTGTTTACGGAAACTTCAACTCATGAAAGAGGCAACCATTATCCTTCTTCGTACACGATTCTCATCAACAAGATTCCCCCGTCCAAACGTTGGAGTTATGTGCAGTCAATGATTCTGGCATGCAGGCGAACTCCAAGAGTTTCGAGGCAAATATCGAGATCAAAGGCCACATGTTCAGCCCCATTCACTACCAATGGCTCTGAAGCATCTGGATAAAATTGCAAACAGCACCAGTTTAGGAAATTTCGTCCTCTCGGGGCGCTTTTGTCAAAGTCGTGACCGGAGGACGATAAGTCTAGCGCAATCGATTTCACCCATTTCGGACTTGCTAAGCGCGCTTTCGGGAATTATCTGACTGTGTGAGATAACTCGTAAATATCACTTGATAAGCTTTCCGAGAGCAAATTACATCTCGATGAATATCGGGTGCGGTTGCATCTGCGGTTTTGATATCTTAGATCCGAATGGACGACGTGCGTTCACAGGCTTGCATTCAAATTTCTTCGCGCGACGTTTTGACATAATTTACCTCTCCAGCAGGGCGAACGACATAAGCCGCGATGCCTTGGAGCCCGGAAAGGTCTTGGCATTAGGTCAAACTTTGAAATTTCGTCGCCAATGTTAACCATAGCATTTGACAATATCGCAGTGCTTAGCACAGATAGCAACAGAGTTCTAGTTCGTTTTCCTAGTTACGAAATATAAGCGGGAGTGCATTCTCGTCCGGCACATATATGTTTGATCTTATCTAGCGTTAGAATTCCGCTGTATGCGGAAACCCGATGCTCATTGCAGTTATCTATCGATATGATTATCTGGCCTCGAGTTTATTTAAAGGTAGCAAAGTCTACCATGTCCCTTAGAGTTTGCTATCTGTATCAGAGATATACTAGCTACAAACTGACCAAAAATGAGCTCAGAGAAGAAAGACGCCAGTGAGCTTGCCATCAAGCAAGTAAGCTCGCAAGAAAACGGGATAAGCACGTTTATATCACCAAACACGGGCAAACCTGTTGTTATCACGGGTGATGGAGATGATGCAGTTGCGTACGCAGAAAATTATGAGGACTCCTTTGAACTAGACCCCGAGGAAGACAAGAAATTGCTTCGAAAAATTGATTTGTACTTGTTGCCCTTGATCTGTACAACTTATTGCGTGCAGTTTATGGATAAGCAAACAATCTCCTACGGTGCAATCCTCGGTTTGAGGACCGATTTGAACATGGTTGGTGACCAGTATTCGTGGGCCGGATCGGCGTTTTACTTTGGCTACCTTTTTTATGAATTTATCGGCTCCTACACACTTCAGAGGTTCAATCTTTCAAAGATGTTGTCTATATATGTGGTTCTTTGGGGATTGATTCTTTGTTTGCATGCGGTTCCTCAATATGCTGGCTTTGTTGTCTTGAGAGTAATTTTGGGTGCGCTTGAATCCTCTGTCACTCCCGCATTCATGATCATCACGTCCCAATGGTACAAAAAAGAAGAGGTCTTTTTCAGAACAGCGCTCTGGTTTGCTTGCAATGGTATTGGCACATTACTTGGCTCCGGTGCAATTGCTTACAATGTTTACAAGAACATGGACAGTTATAGTATCAGTCCTTGGAAGTTGATCTTTATTATAACAGGAACAATCACCATAGCCTTGGGTGTGGCAATATTCTTCCATATTCCAAGCAAACCAACCGATGCTTGGTTTTTGACGGAGAAAGAAAAGAAAATGGTGGTAGAAAGAATCAGAAACAACCAGCAAGGTTTCGGTAATAAGCACTTCAAGAAAGAGCAACTCATTGAAACATTGTTGGATCGCAGAACCTGGATTTTGTTCGCCATGGGTGTCTTGGGTAACATTCCAAACGGAGGTTTGACTAACTTTGGTTCCATCTTGTTGAACGAAAAGCTAGGATATTCAACCGGAGAAAGTTTGTTGATGGGAATGCCATTTGGTGCAGTAGAAATAGGTGGTCTTGTTTTGATCTGCTACTGCTACAGGTTTTATCCGTATCGCTTGTTCTGGTCGGTTTTGACGTTCTGTATTGTCTTGATGGCCACATGTTTTCTTGCTTTCTCCGACAATCAAACGTTGCAATTCGCTGGGTACTCGATGACATCTCTCTTGGCAATTTCCTCTATTTTTATTTTGTCGTTGATTGCCTCAAATTGTGCTGGGCATACAAAAAAGGTCACCACCAGCGCTATCTATTTAATCGGATACTGTGTGGGTAACTTAATTGGTCCACAGACATTTGTTTCTAATCAGGCACCTTCTTATACTAGCGCTGTGGTGGCAATGGTGGCCTGTTTCAGCATAGTTATTGTGTTGATGTTGATTCTTTGGGTTGACTACTATCTTGACAACAAGAGACGAGACGCAAACATGGATAGCGATTTGGTCAGAGAATTCCAGCAGCTTGAAAACCATGAGTTTGCTGATTTGACTGACAAACAAAACCCTCTTTTCAGATACACCATTTAGTTCGCTTTATGGACTAAGTATAGGATATTTGGTAATCATAAAGAACTAGTTGTATTCTACTCCTGTATCTAAAGTTGAAGTGTTGAAGAGGTTAGACTTTTGTAACACTGAAACTTTAGCTGTTAGGCTATCAAAACAAGCCTTCAAGACGACAATTTGCCCATCAACAAGGTATGATGTGCATTCTTGTGGAAAAACGAATACATATTGTGCAGAGCAACGTTTAGTGCGTGTCCAGCAAGCTCTTTTTTTTGTTAGATTCATCTGATTAGAGGGGCAAAACTATATAAATAATACATATATAAAAAGCCTTTAAACAGCGCCCAGCTACGTACCAAGTGTCTTAGCTCGGCCCGTCCCCTTCCGTTAGTCACGGCCTGGACGGTCATCATGGCCCGTGGATATTACGTAATATGACCCTGAACAGAAAATGCACTCATTATTCCGACTGTTACTGTTTCTTCCAGTGAACCTATTTGAGAATTGAATATGTTCTAAAACAGGTTATGATTTCAAAAGAATTGAAAGTGTGAGTTGAAAATCATAGAGCAATTGCCTTTTTTCAAACACAACCCGCCGTTTATGTGAATACAGTGTCCATTGAAACCTTTTTGTAAAACACACAATAGCAATTTACATCAAATTTAACAAGAATTTTCTTTACTAGTTCTTTATGCAAATGTATCTCTCCTTCAATGATCCAAACGTGCTTTGGCTACATTTTACAATCTATAAATTGTAATCATAATCCTATCGGAAAGTATGTTTGTGCGTATATTGAGCACATCGCACCCTTACACCACAAGATGGTCAATAGTGAGGCGTTAATAATTGTTAGTCAGCAAGTCAGCTCAGTCTTCTTTTCTTCCATGAGCGCTATTCTCTCTGCCGATGATCTTAATGATTTCATATCCCCTGGAGTGGCATGTATAAAACCAGTAGAAGGTCCAAGTGAAGGTGCTGGCAATGCTGGTGAAGTGGAAATCCAAATTGATGAAAACGGAGATCCGCTCGAGATATCTAAGATTGATGGTAAAGTCTCTACTCTTTCTGCCGCACAAATTTCTTTGGCAGACTGCCTTGCTTGCTCGGGGTGTATCACGTCTGCAGAGGAAGTGCTAGTTGCCCAGCACAACCACGACCAGCTTTTAAAGGCTCTTACAGAAGGGACAAAATCTTTCGTTGTGAGCATATCACATCAATCTAGGTCTTCATTAGCCCATGCGTTTGGTTACTCCATCGAAGAAATGGACCGGCTATTAGTGAACTTCTTCCAGTACCAGTTGGGATTCAAGTTTGTTGTTGGCACTGCTCTTGGCCGCAAATTATCTCTTCTTCAAGAATCACATGAATTAATGCAGAGAAAAAAAGACACCATTACTGCACCAGTCCTCTCCTCAATTTGTCCCGGGTGGGTTTTGTACGCTGAGAAGACTCATCCATATGCTTTGCCCTACATGTCTCAGGTGAAATCGGCCCAGCAAATTACGGGATGCATCCTAAAGAGTTTGGCTGCTGAGGAATTAGGAATTCCGCGTGAAAATGTGTATCACTTATCAATCATGCCATGCTTTGATAAAAAGCTTGAAAGCGCTCGTCCTGAGGCGAGCTCTGAACTTGAGGCATCTGACGTCGACTGTGTCTTGACTGCGAAAGAGTTAGTTAATCTCATCGAGAGCTCAGAGTACAACTTGATCCCCAAAGAGGGACTCGCATCCGTTCCTGATATGCCCGTCACTGATCTCTACAACTCATGTGCCCCTGAGATGTGGCCTTTCAAAGACCTATCATGGGCAAATGATTCGGGATCTCAATCCGGTGGATACGCACATAATTATTTGGGGATATACAAAAATCATCTCATGCATACGGACCCGAACAAGTACACGGAGGAGGGATTTTGTGTACGGACGATTGAAGGCAAAAATTCCGACATTTATGAGATGCGGCTTATGCATAAAGATGAAAAGGTTGCATCTGCCGCGGTGGTGAACGGTTTTAGAAACATCCAAAATCTTGTGAGAAGGCTCAAGCCAACACCTGGTGGAATCAAGCCCACAAAGGCGAATCCTCTTGTAGCCAGACGACGTGCACGTGTAGCTGGAAAGGCCAGCTCATCGACTAGCGGAGATGAGACGGCGGATGCTTCGAAATGCGACTACGTGGAGATCATGGCATGTCCCAATGGCTGTATCAATGGCGGAGGCCAGATTTCAAGTCCACAGCCGAGTCTGGAAAAAGAGTGGCTTAATCAGGTCAAGGATGTTTACGATAAGATTAAGATGATAGACATTTCGTCAAACCATAACGCTGACATCACAGAGCAGTTATTGTCATGGTGCACGAAATTCAGCGACGATGCTGGCATCTCGCAGTCGAGACTTTACCACACTTCATTCAGTGAAGTAGAGAAACCCACCGATCCAAATTCGATATTGTTGGGCGCTAAATGGTAGAACTGCCAAAAAAAACTTACAACCTGTTCATACATTCCGACACCTAAATTGTATATCTTATTAATTTATAACTTGTGACCTCATGTATTTGTCTACGTTGCCTTCTTTTCTGCATACACATCGCACTGGAAGTGCATCCTACATGGTAACATTTTCAATCAAGTTTGAATACCACTGATTCTTGCGTGATGATGAAAAGATCTCTTATAGTATCGGCAAGACGATTCATTCAAATACCACAAGGACCATATGGGGACCAGAACCGTTTCAGAGCTGCGTTTGGGAATTCACAGCGGACTGATGCCAAGCAGGAGAGATCTCCAGACTCACCCAATACATTCAGGTTTTCACCAGAGAAAAGTAGCCTGCGAGGCAAGTGGCACCACAAGCGCAATGATTATGGCTCAGAAGACAGAAATAAATACCCTTCAAGAGGAGGGTCTTGGTCTAATGGTAGGCATGATAACCAAAGCCGTCAAGCTTTCAATTTCTCCACAGGATCTGAAAGGGCCCAGACGGCGCTTAAAAGTCTCATCTTAAAAGTTAAGAGCAAAAGCAGCAACTTCAATGTCAACTATGTTGACCCAGAAACCAAGGAATTCCTCACTGTCAGCTTGCAGACCTTGGTTAACAAACTCGACTTGCAGAAAGAGGGCATCAGAGTGTTGCCTCCACAGGGTGAAGGGCCACCTATTATCCGCGTGATTCCAGTTGAAGAAATGCTAGAAAATTATTCAAAAGAGCTAGCTGCGCTCAAGCAACAGGAATTGTTTGACATGGGAAGTACTCGAGCTGTCAAATTAGCAAATATGCGTGCGCAAGCTGAGAGAAAGAAATCTGCGACAAAGATTCTAACTCTTTCTTGGTCCATCAGTGTGAGTGACTTGCTCAACCAAAAGAAAAACGAGATTGAGAAGAGAATGAAGAAGGATGGGAAGTTGGTTATTTTTGTGGGCGAGAAAAGCTCACTTTCTGCAGCCAGAATAAATGCAGAGAAAGAGGATGTGTTGGTGAATGAACTAAAAACGTCAAATACAAATTGGAATAGCATGGATGAAGATGCCTACCTTCTCGAAGTAAAGAAGAGGGAATTGATTTACGCCAAGTTGCAGGAAATATTACAGGAGCTCGGGTGCAAAATCGAAACTTCGGGTAGCTTGGACACCAGGATGATGATCAAGATGTCTTCCAATAGCAAATCCGCTGCTCAGTCTGAAACTAGTCATCAACACCTCTCGCCCAAAGAGCTAAAAAAATTGAAGAAACTAGAGAAAGCTAAAGAGAGGGTGAAGGCTAAGGAGCTGAAGTTGGCAGAGGAAGAAATCGACTCGCTTTACCAGCTAAAGATCGAGGACTAGTCCTTCCAAAAAAAAAAAAAAAAATTGTAAATAGGTCGAGCATTTTTTATAAAAGAATTTAACACTTTGGATACTCACACACTGCCGTACTTCGTGCGTGTTTTATTTGACGAGAAACCCAGCTGAAGTCGCTTTCTATCGGCGCGGAGCTTCTTCACTTTGAAGCCATACTCATGGCCAATGATCAACTCGTCCTCAATCGGATAGTTGATCAACTTTTTGACTTCTATTTGGTCTAAAGTGTAGTTGTTTATCACTGAGGACGCCATGCGATAGAGTTGCTCATCTTCATCGAAATATTCAGAGTCATAATCAATATCAGGATTAGCGCTCCTTATCGTATCCTCAACACTTTCAAAGTCTTCATCAAGAGAAAGTTTCTTTATATGAAGAGAGCTAATCTCTCCAGAAGTTTTCGCAGATTCTTGCGGCGAGGTTTGAACTTTGGGAGATCCTGAGTACACTCCTCGGGTAGACGTGTTAGTCAGACCTATAGACGCGGCGTACAGTGTATGAGACGCATGTTTTGACGATGTTCCAGGAAATGCAAACAACTCTGAGGTGCTTTGGATGTTTGACTTTGGGGTACTTCCCAGCTGACTAGGAGTTTGAATCGCAAGACTATGAGACTGTGGAAGCCAATGCTTCTGCTTCCCATCACCATGATACCTGAGGCCCTGGTTAATCCTGCCCATTCTGCCATTGGAAGATGGATGTGCGATAGACGCATCGACAGAATTGAACTGCTTATAGTCTTTGTAATAGTCACCGTAAAATGTTAAACGGAAGTCAATAACGAGATCTTTGATCCCGATCATGTCGCGGAACGCATAGTAGAACTCCAACCTGCCATTAGGTATCCTTGATATAGTAAAAGGCCTGTAAGAAAAAGAAAGCCAATGTCCTATGGCGAATGCCACCAACTCCACACAAAGCAAGGCATTTTGTATCGACATTCCGATGTTTGGGGCACCACTTTCGTCCGGCGAACTGTTACCCGGTAAAATACCTGTGAAGTTGAGAATGGCCAATATAACCCCCTGCCAATAAGAAGCAAAAATAATAAGTTTCACACAGAGAAACTTTCCCACAGGATTGAAAGGCTTAAGATCGTTCCAGAGAATTTTCCAGAAGATTGCTAAGCAATATAGCGAGAGGGAAACGCTGAAGTTGTACACTATAGTAAACCAAAGGTAAAGCGACTTCAAACTCATATCGTTAACATCATATATCCCCACACACTCTGAAAGTAAAATCCCGAAGCAGATTATAGGTTTGAGCCAAACATACTGCAAGATGCCACGCTTTATGTTCAAAAATGTCCTAGGATCCGAGATGTCTAGAGGAGGTAAAACGTACAGCACAAATCCAGGGTGAGCAACCGGGGGCCGCCCACTGGTCATAATAATTATGCTCTTAGCACCGCCAAGCATGTTGATCAAGAGAGAAAAGAAGGTGTATATAACAAATGCCTCGTAGATTTCACGAATGGGCTCAATGACAAACTTATTAAGCGTACTGGTAGGATTTGCAAGCATGGAGTAGCATGATAGGGCAAAGAGAGGAATGATCCATTGAATTCTAATCATCAATCTCTGCTGAAAAGGCTTTCTGTAGTTCCTTAGATGCATAAACACTGAGCAAACTATGACCAACGTAGCGAAAGAAGCAGACCACCCTGACACAGTTGTTATCCAGTGCGGTAGAACAGCAGGGTGCGGATCCATTATTACCAGGTTCACGTGTCACTTATTTTATTGATCGTAGATTCGTAAATTTATCTCAGAAAACAGGTATGCTATGTATTTGGGGGGTTCCATGACTGATAACTGATGCTAGTAGGCACGCATTTCATGCACTCCAGGCGCGAAGCACCTTCAAGCGGCCAGCTCGAGCATTATGAGAAGTTATGAGCTTTCTAATTTTGTACCGAAGGTACTGTTGAATGCAAATTATTTCCTGCATCCCATACTGAATTGGATTGCTAGAAAACCTTTCAAAAACAGTATTATATGCCAAATCGTGATAGTAATGTATCACCGGTTTCTGGTACGCACCTCAGTGATGTGCTAAGCAATGCCCGCTTCTTTGGCACGCTTGAGTCTATCTTTCTCGGAATTGATTTTTTGAAGATCTTTCTCTGTCACCAAGTGGTGCTTGTGGTTTTGTGCCTTGACAATTTGACTGACAGAAAGACTCTGTTCGTCAGATTTGGCCCCAACCAAGGTTTCCGTAGATAGAGGCTCACGCGCACTTGGCTCGGCAGGATCGAGATCAGTTTCGGCGACAAGTGCATCTTTCTTCGGTTCTGCATCAATTTCGATTTCTGCAGGTATCTTGGTCTCTTCGACAAGGTGGCAAAAGTCAATGGAACGAAAAAATTTGTCGTTAGCGACATCTTCTATGAATGCTCTTTCTTTTGTATCAATTTTAAGCATGGAAGCAATGAGGTTCCGTGAGTGAGGAGGGAGAATACGAAGAAGTCTTTCGGGCCCATATCTTGGAATCGCCTCCTTATTGACATTGAGCTCCTCGGTCTTCGACAGCAACATATCTTGCTCACTCAAGGGTTCATTCATGTTATTCACACCAGCAAATGCCCTGTAGGAAGGATCCGCAGCCCGTGGAAGTTTCCAGGGGAATCTCTTGAGAACCATGCAGCAAAAGATAATGGCTATTGACCAGACATCAGCTAGCCTTGCATCATAACCTACTTCTGATGTAGACAAGAAGATTTCAGGGGACAAATAGGGGTCACTTCCAACTATTCCTTTGACCAATATAAGCTTGTGCGTGGAATCAAGCATGATGTCATTGGGAGACGCAGGAGTTTCTTCAATTGACTTTTTGAATTGACTTGCTGAGCCAAAGTCAATGAGCTTGAGAATTCCATTTTTATCCACCACGCAGTTGTCTAATTTCAAGTCGCGGTGAGCTATTCCCGAGTGGTGTAAGTGCTGTACACCATTGACTATTTGTTTGAAGTAGCAGCAGATCTCGTCATATTTCATCAAGCCAGACATGACTAAGTTGAAAAAGTCGTATGGGCAATATTCCATCACAATGTAATACTCGGATGATGTCGAAGAGTCCGAATTTTCTTGGAACAACTCAATTGTATGAATCAAGTTCTGGTGCGATAAATGTTTACCAACTAGAAACTCATTCCGAACCTTTCTTAGATAATCTTGTTCATTTTCACTTCTGAGCTTTGTTCTGAATTTTTTGAGCGCATAAGTCTTGCTGAAATCATGCCGATCATTTATCAAGTTAACTGAGCCACTTGCACCTGTTCCAATGAGACGACCTATGTCATATTTTTCAGCAAGCCTCGACGTCAGAGATGGTAGCTCGCACGACGATTTGGTTTTGGGGAGGTCAACGTGGTCCCTAGAGTGGAGAATCTTGAAAAAGCGTTTCAATCGGAGATGGCTTTCCAGAAATGATTTCTTCTTCTTCTCGTGACCCCGTGATTTGTCCTTCCCATTATCATGAAGAGCCAGCATCAAGGACCCCGAAGATTCGGAGTCGGAAGGAGGTTGTCCGGGGGTAATGGAGGGTGTCACAGGCGTGGAGTCGCCGCTGGATAAATTAACATTCAGTGACTTTATAGAGTTCGTACTGGATTGAGACAGATATGAGCCCTTAGAGTCCCGACCCCTCAAAAAAAATCGATGAGACTGAGCCGAATCCGACTGCGGAATGTTTCCTGGCGACGGGACTTTCAGCGAGTTCAGAGGAGACGAACTTCTAAAAATGTCTTTGAAAGACCTATGCGGTTTTTTATCGTTAGGCATGACGTTTTCTATGCTTTTTTATCAACAGCAGCCGCGTCTACCAATGTTGGAAAGGACAATGGGGCTTTTCTAGTGTAATTGTGAGTAGAGCCTCGCTCGCAGCGAATGAAGTATGGGGTGCAACGTCAACTAGAAATCCCAAGCTTTCAGTCGTAAATCTTAACAATTGGTGGGTTTCGAAGACTCTTGGGTTTATTGTGGAGGCTTCGGTGAAAGCGAAGATTCAATTCTAAGGCCAGTGACGGAAAAGATGGCTCGCGGGATTGAAATTTCGGGAACTGTCTGTGAAAGAACATTTAACCGCGACTTCCCGATCGGGCGGCAAAGTGTGGTGGTATGGATCGCCCGGGTACCTTCCCGATGTGCACCCGAATATGCTTAAGCTTCGAAGTTGGGCAGATTCGATGGTTTTGCATTCCACTGCACAGCGCAATATAGTTTCAATGTGTCGACCGTTTCGAGGACACAAAGATACTTGGTTTCTACAAGATATGAACGAAAGCGACCTGGATATTAAGCCAGGTGCAGAACGCGGGTGTAAGATTGTATACTGCGCAGGAGATCAGAGCTCATAAAAATGGGGCCCAAGGCCTTCGAACGCAGCGGACGTTTTGCGCCATTATCGAAAGTGGTAAAGTGATAAATTTGTAAGGTTCTAAAAAATTAAGAAATCCAATCTAGTTCCATTCTCTTCAAAGAATTTTCACAACCCTCATTATCTAAAGCTAATGAGGCGCTGCATCTCCTCCTCCCCGTGACTTACACGTTTATTTCTTGAGCCGTTGAATGCCCCGTACTCAGGTTCCGACTCTTCGTCCTCGGTGATATCTTCGATGATTGTCTTGTGCACACCTTGCACGTTCACAATAGATTCAACAATACCTCCTGTACGGTATGACCTTGGCTCCAGGTATAAAGTATTACCATTTCCTGCATTGTTGGTGTTGCGAGCATGCTCAATCGTGTGATCCAATTCAGTCAAGTCGGACAGCGTTCTTCTAATGAATGAGGCATCGTTTCCAGCCTTTTGGTTGGCTCGTGCCTCGTCAAGAACTTCTCTTTCAGATGAGAAAACTTCGTTGTAGGTCTCAGGGTTCGCTTTTTTGTCGCCCAGGAGGATCTCCCGGTCAATAGGGAAAGGACCACTGGCTGGGTCAGACGGAGCCGGTCTCTTAATTTTAACAAACGACTTCGAGGTCTCCAAAGGATTTGCAGCAGGATTCACGGGCGCAAGCATGGGCGATCCCAAGACATTTGCATTTCTCATTCTGTTGGGCGAAGCCGAGAGCGCCTTAGCCTTGAGAATTGACTTGGTAGTATTTGAAGCATCTTCTGGACTCATATCAAGGGAGTTTTTCTTCGAGCCGGACTGGTACAAGTTGTGCAAGTAGGCAGTAAGGTTCCTTTTGTAAAGAGGCCCGGGATTCTCACGCTTGATGTTTTTGTTGATATCAATGTAGACATCGGACTCGTCAACAATCTCCTCGCCAATCAATTCCTCAATCACGTCTTCCAAGGTCAACACGCCCAAGGAGCCCGTGGGTTCGCCTGGTGTCTCACTGACAACTATCATATGTGATTTCCCCTCCTGGAAGTAGTTCAATATGTTTAAGCAAGACGTGTCCGCAGCTGTCTCAGGCAAAGTGGCAAGCGGAAACAGCGCCACGGGCAAGGCGTCCTCGGGGTCATAGGAGATCAAGACACGCACGAGCAACATGCCTACGAAATTCATGGGCTCGCCCGGAATGTGGATGGGAATACGGGAGAAGCCGGCGTTGAAAATCTCCTCCACTGTTTTCTCGTCCAAGATCTTGTTTGATGGCATGGTGTACACCCTGTTGATGGGCGTCATGATTTGCGACACGGGCTTCTCCTTTAAGTCCAAGACGGCAGAAATGATTGTGACTTCATCCTGGTTTAATCTTTCAACACCCATGGTTCTGTGCAACGTGACTAGCGTTTTCAACCCGGACTTCTTGTACACTGTGCCGTGATCCTCGCCCAAAATGTAGTCTAAAAGAAGAGCACATGGGTATGCGACAGGGTACATGACATACATCAAGAAAAGCACGAAGGGAGCAAAAAGAGCTCCAACCTGCAACCCGTAGCGTACACAGATGGATTGCGGGATGATTTCTCCAAACACCACGATGGAAGCTGTGGAGGTGACGACGGCAGGCCAGCCACCACCGAGGCATCTGTCCAAAACAATGGGCAAAGTCTCGTTGGTGATGACATTCGACAACAAAAGGGTTACCAAGACCCAGTGCTTGCCCTTGCCGATCAAGTTCAACACTTTTCTGGCGTGTTTTCTTTCGTGGGCTTCGCCGGAAGTCGCTATCACTTTCAAGTAGACTTCATCCTGGCCCATGAGTCCCAAAGTTAGGCCGGCAAACACACCACCGGCCAACACAAGAAATGCAGAAACTAGGAGATTGATATAAAGCTGCTCACTGGTCATCTCTTCCTCGCTAGATGCGGCACTGGCTGCGGCCACGGGCATCCCATGGACCAACCGTGCCACGGTAGTGAATACAAGGGCCATCTTAGTGGTAGAGCTTCCGCTGGCTAAAGAGGAAACATGTCTATCTCGCGGCTGAATCTTTGTCATAAGTTGTTTTGTTGTTGTCGAGAGAGATGTGGCTGGTGTTGTGTAGAATAAGCTCCTGGAATGTCGAAGCAATTTCAGAGCTGGGCTGAGATTATCTTTGCCTCAATGCGCGCTCCCAACGCGGTGTTCATATAGGAGATTGCAGTGCCACGAGTGAGATGCGGGCGCCAGCATTTATTCGCCACGAGAACGAATTGCGCATCCGAATTAAAATTATTTTATGCAGCAAGTTGCCTTTCTTACACGAACATCGTTGCAGAAGTTGCGTCGACTCAGCCGCTTGGAGACGGGTTTGCAAGTGAATGCTCTTGCCAAGCCGCCACCCGCACCCGTGCATCCCATCAAATTACGTCAAGAATGATGCCACGTGACTCGGGGCTTCCCGCGTACCTGCATGTACAGCTGGGCTCACGCACCTTGGCTCCATGATAGGCAGGCAGAGGGTGGAGACTCTGATAAATGATAGAGCCTAGAGCTCATTTCTTCGGTGGAGACATTCGAGGAGTATATCCCAAATATAAGCAATAATATATGATGGTCTCTTCTCGAGATTCATCTGACATATAGCGTGGTTACATATGACCTGAAATTCTTGTTTAGCGCAATCAATATTGATAAGTAAGATCAGTTTCATAATACAACGTATCAGCACGCGTCATCGCATAGTCGTCAGTGGGGTTAGTCTAATGTTACAGGATGGCTCCAGCTTCCATCACCTTTGCTCATGGTCATTAAGACTTCATCTAGACCATCGTTGAAATCGTCGGCAGTCGTCGATCTGTCCGCTTTCTCGGTATCTCCAGTATCTAACGTTCCAATTTTTGAAGCCATGCTTTCGATTCCGACACCACTATTCTCTGTATTCCCAGTTTGTTCTTTGACTCCAGTGTCTTTTTCTTGTTCTTTTGAATTCTCTTTTTCGCCTTCGTCTCTTTCGTCTCTTTCTTCTTTGTCTTCTTTTTCTTTGTCACTTTCTTCCTTGTCTTCTTCTTCTTCTTCTTCTTCGTCTTCTTCAGATAAATCTACAATCTCCGCCTCTTCTTTCGTGCTCTCCAACTTGTCGTCCTCAACGATTTTAAATCGGGCGCCCTCAAGCTGAACTTTTGTTATGTGCAGCGGCGTGGTCTTCACAAAAAAATTGAAGATATCGCTGATATATAGCTGCTTGAGACCAAACTTTTCGTCACACAAGGGGCACTTGTAAAGGGGAGGTGTTCTGTTGTAGAGCTCTGTGAAGAACATCTGCCCATGCTCCGAGAAGAACGGGAACAAGATTTCGGGCGCGTCAGAGCTGAGTGTCTTAGCCGCGATCCTCTGCTGCTGCCTCAAAAATAAGTTTTCCGCTGCTCTTGCCTCTCTCGATTGCTGGACAAGAGTGCTTTTCAAAAGTGATTTCACTCCAGGCTTGAGGCCGTGGAACTCGCAAAATGTTTGAAAATCGAAGCACTCAAAGTGCCGGCACGTGGTCGCTTTAATTGGGAGTTTGATTTTGGTCTTGACTATGGGATCCTTTAAAGTGAAGACTAATTTTTCCACCATCTCTATGTCATCGTCCGAGGGCGTTTCCATCCAAATGTTCAATTCCCTATTTATGGCATATACCAAATTGGGCGGAATGTTTCTGTATCCTGGTGGGGGTGGACCCTTTACTGTTGCGTGTGGCTTGAAAAACTCAGGTAGTAAACTGTGTATGGGCGGCATATTCTTCACTGATCGCTCGATGGGCTGCGTGGTGTGTCGCTGAAAATACGGCTTTTGGGATGAGATCGTGAGATTAGGCGAGAGCACCTGGTTGATTTGGGAGTCAAGTGCCGAGAGCTCACTTGAAGAATTACCATCCGTGTCTGACCCTGTCGTATCGCTCAGACGGATCTGAAATGAACTGGTGCTGCCCCAAGTGGTGCCGGAACTATGCACCGGCCGCATGCGCTGTGCGGGCCTAACTTCTATAATTTCAATGTCACTGTCGGTATCCACTTCTTCCCTTGCTTGTACTGGGGCTGCGTTCAAGCCGTTTAGCGATGGCCCTATTAATGAAGCAGGTGTATTATTCGCATTTGATGCGGGAGGAATTGAGAGTCCAGGGCACGGATTGTCCCCGATTTTCTTTGTATCAGTACAGGTAGAGAATATTGGATCATAGACGCCCTCTATACTCACGTTCTTGTCCGTGAAACAACGTCGTAGCTGGTCCCCAAGTTGGAAAGTGACGAGAAGTCCGTCAGCCTCCTCACCACTGGAGCGCAGGAATGTGGAAAAGTACTTAACCGGGCCTGTATCTTCATTGCGAGGTCCTTTTAATTGAAGATTTGCCATGAGGACATCGCTGATCAAAGATGTATTTAAAGGAACCCGGAAACGACCCCCAAGTGAGAACCCAAGACAACTTTATGAGGAGAATGTAGCAAAAGATAACCTAATGATGATGAGTCACGTGGTCGTTTGAGTAGCCTTGTTCAAACAGAGTGATTAAGCAAGTTGGCTAGACGAAACTTGGAGAAACCGCGGAATAGATTACGGAGGCAGATGCTCAGGTGCGTGGTGATGTTTTGAAGCAGGATGTGAGCATTTTCGAGACTCGCGTACGCAATGTCGGACACCCTATTATCGCGAGCACGACCCAGTGCCAAATTGCCAACCTGCTTCATTCACAAGAATCAATCAGCAACCGGGTGATTGTACATGCATGTTCGTGAGGGTGATAAGAAAAATAGAGCCATTTGTGGAGATATTTTGTTGATATTCGAAGCCTGTTGTAGTAAAAAGACTTGTCATAGACCGCACTCAAAACGTATATTGCGGGGCCGTTGGAATTAATTTTTAAACCCATTCATTCAGAAAAACAATGTAGCGAAAGAGCGGTCCTACATAGCAAGAATTTGTTACTATAAGCGAAAATCTTCAAGCCTGTGACTTCAAACGTAAATGCTTTCGGTAGCCTCGTAGTATTGATTACATAAGATGTTTGAGAGTATACTGACTTGGCGACATCTCGGAACGTCGGCTCGGATTTACTCTGACCATCAAAATACAATCTCAAGGAAGCGACTGTGTACCGTTTTTCATGTTTCAAGACAAGGAGGTCTGCTTTTTCTCCAAAGTTTTGACCAGCTAGATGACCCTCTGTTGAGAGCTAAAGTACTTCGAGTGGAATTGCTCATTGACAAATATTACCCAAGGTTTCATAAATACAAAAAGAATTCATCGTCACACACAACAAGTAAAGCTATGTATTTTCATGTATCCGGCATGTGTTCTGTTGAAAGACTAAGATGAAGGAATATCCGCCAGACAATGTTCTTGAATACATTGTATCAGCTATCTTTTCGTAGTGGCATCTTTTTGTCTACTTCAAAAGGTTCCCTTCTATTTGAATTTGTTTCTCAAAAGTGACGGGGTGAAGTATCTCTGAGACATCAAGATTAAACTCAAGAAAGTGACGATACGCAAACAACAATTTCAGACTATTAAAAATAAATGGGAGTTTATTTTTTGTTTTCAGTGCCGAGAGATTAACAAATAGACCACTAGTATGTTGTCGCTGCTTTTAGTAGCATTTTTCCTCATCGATGTCTGAAGGGTCTCCCCAAATCCTCAAAATACTTTATTATCGGCTCGTTCCTATAGTGCCCAGCAAGTCATACATGTGAGAGCGGACTGGTCCGCGTTGGCATAAAAGTGAAAATTTCAATGTATTTCCCTGAATAACTCCGAAAAATGGATCTGAGTTGGACAAACAATGAAAACGTGATCAAGGCAAAAAAGAGCTTACATATGTATCGACACTTGGTCTTACTGGACATTTAAGACCAGTCTAAAATTACCATCTGAATATGATTATATGCTACAGCTCATTGTGTCAAGAAGGACCGTTTGAGTGTGACAAAAGTATTTAGTTTCACCAAATAATTCTACAAATACGTTACAGGTGCCTTTATTCCTAGCTCTTTTCAGTCAACTGAGGTAATCAATCGCACAGCTCTCGCACTGACCCTGCACGACTCCTCCACCAATAAACATTTCGCTTTCTCCAACTTTCTCGCCCACCCATAGAAAACAAATACGCCATGAGTTCGAACCCTTGGGCTAAAAGAGACGCTTGGAGATACGAAGGCGAGTTTACTCGCTTCAACCGTTTCAAGAATGCCTTCCCAGGTTTGGGAATCGCCGTTGCTGCCTTTTCTGTCTACCTCGCATACGACAAGCTCATTGCTAAGAAGGACGACCACGGGCACCACTGATTGTGGCCATCTTGCTTAGCATTACACTAACTACATCACATTCCATATGGAACTTACTGATGGGTTAAGCATATATCCTTAGAAAGCTGTTCTCGACACCGTGATATCACCTACGAACAATACATATTAAATATACGGGGCCTTTCGGACAACTCCATCGCAAGCGCATAAATGTTCGTAGAATTTCAACTAAACCCCCACACCTGTTCAAGGTTTTGTGCCAGGCCATGTAAAAGAAAACTCCGCTTGCCTGTGCCTGATGTCGCTATTGTCTCTTGAATATCCCCGCTCAGAGTAAGGCATTTCGGCCATCATGCGTAAACTGAACAGCGTGTTCTGTTTTTATGCTATTCATTAAATCTGCCCATCTATGTACAAGTTTATTGGTTTGTGGGCTCCTCGGAAGAAAGAAACGATTCCCACATGTTGGTGGGCTCCTCAGGCGTGGCAGCAATACCAGCACTGGCAGAGGCCTTGCTTCTAGAAGCCTCCCTGATTTTCGTTCTCTTTTCTCCAATCTTAGCCCACCTGTCGATAGTCTCTTGTTCCTTCTGGACACCCCATTGTAAGTTAGAAGATGCAAAGTGCGCACCAAACATGAGAGATTCCTCTTTGGACACAACAGAATTCATTTCTTCGGCCATACGCAACTGGTAGAATTCAAAGCGGGCTTGGTCATAGGCCTCAAAAAGAGTCTTCTCCTTCTGTTGTTGCTTCGAATCTTGCAACAACCACAACGTTCTTTGCACCACGCTTTCACCATCAAGAGGCTTGTTCAATTGAAGCATACGTGACCAGTCACATTTTGCCTGATCGTCGCCATCGTTTTCAATCAAAGTTTTTGGCCTCGAGAATTCCCAAGGGTGTTGGTGGTAGAATACATCTCTCAACTGGTCCTCTAAAAACTGCAATTTTGGCACCCGACTGACGAAATTGTTTTTTTGCGCTCTTTCAGGGGCGGAAGCTCTTGTTTTGATGTAGCCGCCTTGCTCTTTCCAAAGCTGTTCCATGGGATCTTGTAGCTGATTAGGCCCAAGGTTTTTGGGTAATTTTTCCATGTTGAATGTGGGAGGCACCGCAGCCACGGCATCATACCAGGCGGGCTTATCACGGATAATACCAGCCTTGATATAGTGGGAGGTTCTCTCCAAAACCTGAGAGGCCTTAGTTTGGATCTTCATGGGGTGTGGTGCTGACTGCTTTCTCAAGGACTTTCCTCACTTCGAGAATTTTTCAAATCGCTAACTGGACCTTGAGTATCACGTGACAACAGTCAACGTATCACTCAAATCAACAACAAAAAGGATTGTGATGTATTTTGTTTTAATTTACCAAATTTTCTATGTTTTATATCATCCATTATGACTCAATTATGTTTTCAAAAGAAAACTACCTCCTAATAGGACATCATATCTAATACTGGGATGAGGAAGAGCATAGGAATATGCAGGCCCCTTGATTCAAACAAATGCTCCTATGAAATATTGTTCCCGAAATACACCACGCCCACATGAGCAGTAAAGGCGGGCATCAAACTCTAAGCTCAGTTATCAAACAGTTGAATGATCACATTTTATCGAATAAAAAGAGCCCTTACCTACCAAGCGTTGCTGGGCTCAAACCTATCCTGGCTCAAGCTAGGAAAGTAACACCGCATGAAGCTAAACTTCGAAGGGAGAGTCTAGAAAAGCACCAGACATTTCCGCGTTATCAGGTTGTTGAGCCCTCTGTTTATGGCAAGTTTTTGAAAAACTTGTACCCGGTAAGGAATAGCTTAACCATGCTCAACTCAAACCGCGAAGCCTTTCGTCAAGTGAATCACGATCTTCTCTTCAGGAGCTACAATACTCTACCACGTCCTGGGGTGGCGCATATGAGGTATGAAGATTTTGAGCACTTCATGCTTCAGATGTTTTCTTTCCGAGCTTTCCTGAAACCAAATATGCTTTCAGGGACGAACATTTTCTTATTCGACGACGCCTTTCTATTGAAGCAGTATGCCGATGCCAACATGACGAGACAGGCACATTTAAAGAACCTCTGGCAAATCACAAGTGATCTTGCTCTTTCAGAAATACCAATCACAGAATATGAACGCCAGAATTTGGTCTACAAGACGTTCTTTCGTGAGAGACAAGACATTATGGAAACGATACAGTCTATTGCTAGGCAAGGAAACCCCCAAGATTCAGTAGCAGCAAAAAATATATTGAACAAGTGGCAAAGCCCACACTTCGATTTCGAAACTTACAAAGAGGTTTATCTGAAGTTTGGCGATGCTACTGATGCGGAAGCGTTGAATGTGATCTTACTCACTGCGTTAAGACACGGGAATATGGCTGCATACTCCGATATCATGTCTAAGATCCGTGCAGACAGCTATACTAGAGACACTTTTAAGATTTTACTCGAGAATCTATCCTTGCTAGGACAAAGACACGAGTTCAATATTTGGATTTCGCTCCTCGTATCGCGACACATTGATTTGATCGATATTCAGCTTTTGAACACCATAATATTCTCCCTAGTTGAATTGGGGGAGCCCCAATTAGCAGAAAGTCTCTTTGAAGCACTCATAGTCAAAAGTGAGGTGGCATTAACTGAAGATGGGCGATTCTTAAAACTAGTCAAACTAGATGACAAGTTGAAATACTCCCTGTATATCTCCGGATATGATCAACTTCCCTCAAAACCCCCTGTGAATTACCACCCTACAGAGCAAACATTTATTCACATTTTGAGATATTACTGTGAATCTGGCGCTGACTTTAGTGCTTTAGCAAGACTTTTAAATCAGGTTGAATCCGTCCAGATGCTTCCAATCACGAGTCAAATGTTCAAATACGTTTTCCGTGCATTCTCGTTGCACGAATACACCATTGATAATCTCCAGTATATGTTGTACAAGCTACTCGAAGCGCATGATCTCAATTCTGGTGCGAGAGATACTTGGGTCAGAGAACAAATAAACAACTCGGCCTTGCCGCAGGATCTAAGCCGGTTTCTTAACGAAGTCATGGCTGAACCACCGGCCCCGGAATTTACGGTCGGGGACAATAATTTCGTCAAGCTATCAAACACTCTAGTGCGTCAAGTCTTTCTGGCTTTCCGTCATACGCTTGGTCCAAACGCAGAGCTAAAGGACAGAGTTCAGACTATTGAAAAGGACTTGGAAGACGCTTTGCAAGAGGCTTATGGTCGGCACAAAATGCGGATTTTAAGAGACGAGCTCGAGCCTATCGACTTGAATGAACGTGAAGAGCTAGTCTACCTCAAGAAGACAAGCCTATTTAAGCTCTTGGACGTGTCCTCAATACCGTGAACATCGTGGATGAAGATAAATGTAAATATATAAGCGGTTCAGCCTTTGACACTGGCCTCATTAGACCATGGCCTCTTTATCACCTCCAAGCTTCTGCTTTGCATAAAACTCCTGCGCCTTCCGCTGTGCCTCTCCCTCGGTTTCTTCTTTGATCAACTCATCAAGATCGTAGTCGTAATTGTTTGGATTGAGATCGCCCACGCTACGCTCGGTTCTTTTTCTCAAAACGCCATCTTGATTTAACTTGATGTGGATAGGTAAGCTTTCGCTCGTGACTTTCATTTTGTTTTTTAATGCACTTGTCTGGCCCTTAGACGCAGCTTCTTGTTGAAGTTTCAATTCCTCATCGGGAGGGAGGTAGCCGGAGTATTGGTTGGCCGTTTGTGAGGCTTTCTCCTGCTCTGATGTTTTGCGTGCCTGTTTCTCCACAGTTGTCAATCCAGCTGCATATGGAAGATAAAGTATGATGACACAGAGCACAACAGCCACCACGATAATGAATAAGAACATGGTATAATGGGGGTTTAGTCTATTTGATCGCAGCAGTGCGCTTGACTGCGTATGCGCAGAGAAAATGTCTAGAGCGCTAGAGATCCGCGGATATTATTCCGGACTCCGGGCCCAAATAAATTTTCAAGTCGCCTGTAAGCCTGCTGGTGAAGAAAACAATTGAAGAAGGATTTACGTATTTCAAGATAAATGGTATTGGTGATGAGTTCTGGTTCTGAGAACAAACGTGGAAGGCTGAACTCGGTAATCATCGCTAGTGGGTGCAAATTCTCATTTTGACTTCTGATAGGTGTTGGGAAGCGGGACACATGTACTTCAAGAGATATCAGGTGGTCAGTTGGTTTATCAATTTTGAATGTAGACCGTGCAACTTGTCTTAAGTTTGATTCTGGCGTTCGAAACAGATAAAACAGTACCGACAAACAGCGGGCAAAGGGCATAAGAAAGTGACATTTAAACTTTTTTGACTCATAAATTGGGAAATTTAAGAATATTGCAGTTTTTTTTGGAGATTGTCACTGCTTCACGCAAAAATGAATTGAAATGCTCTTGAGCGGGTGCTGCTAAACAAGTGACTAATTTCGTTCATACAATATCAAAACCATACTATCCAACGTACCCAGAATAAATTGATGCGTGCCAAATTGTCTATTAAAATAACAAAGGGAACGGAATAAGACCTTAAGTGAGGCAGAAGATGAGAAGTGACAAAGTCTGAGGTTTGTTTCCCCGTACTTTTATCTATTGCCTTAATCATGCAGAATAGATTTATCTCGGATGTATCACCTTCTACTCTCATTCGATTCATTCACACTGAAAGAAATAAGTATTGATCCACGATAAGCCAGCTTTTGGCTCATTTTTTCAAATAGACTTTGAGTCAACAGTTCTTCTCCAATAGTTTCGCGTGCGCGGTCGCGGCATCAGCATACACGTTTCCGAAGACATACCAGGGAGATCTGTTCAGAAAGCACGCCCGAATTTCCACTAGCTTGGTTCCCTATTTCTAGAACTCCTTTATCCAAATATGTTCAAGTCTCGCCCTTTGGCTCTGGTGGCTAGCATTATCAGGCAGCGTGCGGCCACACTCAAATCGGTTTCTCGGCTTTCAAGAGCTCGTGTATTACTGGTCAGAAACTCCAGCCATGCTGTGATAGTACCCAGAAGAGGCTACGTGATTTCCACCGATGGCACCAATATCGAGAATCTTATCGACCAGATATCTGACGCGCAGTACAGTCGAATTGCGAATGAGTATTTAGAGACGTTGAGTGAAGACATGGAAGATTTGTGTGACGAGTTTCCTCAAATCGATGTGGAGCTCACTCAAGGAGTAATGACGTTGACTGTTGCGGAAGGAAAAACGTATGTAATCAACAGACAGCCTCCCAACAAGCAGATCTGGCTCAGTAGTCCTTACAGTGGTCCAAAGCGCTACGATTTGATTGGAGGCCGGTGGATCACTTTGAGAGATAATTCGAGCTTGACGGATCTTCTACAGGAGGAGTTGGGAGCAGAGCTTGGCCAGGAAATCAGCTTGAATGTCCAGCTGTAGGACCCGACGCTGAGGTGGGCGAAGAATGTCTCACATTGTATATATTGATTCCAACATGAAGCCAGCCAGGTAGTATATCTTTCAATTTAGCTTGTATTTCACCATGCTATGATTGGCAAGAGCCAGCTGGCGCTGGCGAAAGCCCCCTATTCCCCAATGGCCAGCGACTGTTTGTCGCATCTTGTGATGACGCCGCTTGAGAGCGTGCTTTATTTTACACGTCCGCCCGAATTATTGCACGAGCCTGCCATTTTCTGGAAAGAAGGGTGGGCCGCCTTGAAAGCAGTAGGAATGCTCGCAGTGCTACTTTGAGTAGTGACTGAGCCACTTTTGGTCAAGCCTTGGAATGCCTTCGAAGGCATACATGCGGATACCCGCAGCCACAAGGATTAATAAAGAATGATACAGCAGACAGTATATCCAGGAAAACATAACAATCAGTCCTACAAAGCGGATGTAGAAGCCAGATGTTCCTGACGTCCCAGCCAATAAATATCAAACAGAAAAAGACCACACGTATGAGGGGGCAGATTATTAACCGCGAACCGCGTAAAAGTATCGCGGCACGTCAATAGTATTGATAGCTCCGGCCTGAAGCCAACCACAGTTCGAAGCACATGGGTTATCAGAGAACTACTCAGAAACTTGCAGAAAATTACAGAAACTTATAGAAGCTTACAAAAACTTATAGAAACCTAAAAAAACCTACAAAAACTTAAAAAAACTTATAGAAACCTACAAACTTATAGAAACATAAAGAAACCCACAGAAACCTACAAAAGCTCACAGAAACCCACTCAGAAGCTTGCTCCGAAAATTGGTTCAATTGAGGGACCATCCAAAAGCCGATCCGGGGAATTTCCTGCAACATTGATTCAAAGATCATTCTCAAAGTAGCCAGAAAACCGGCGCCGCAATTTGACACGCGGTCGCCCGGCCCCGCGCCTTCTGCGACAGGGCCCAGGACTGCGCCCGCCTTGCACTCGACCACTGCACCAGCAATCTGCCGAAGAAGCAGAGTGCCCTTATCAAGCCGCCGGCCTCAGGCCACGGGCACCACCCACACTCCCCAGGATCAACCGAATTGCCCGCTGCATTCTGGTGGGAAAAGCCATCTGCATCCTGGTGGAAAAAGCCATCAGCATTCCTCCAAAGAGCGACGCCGCGTGGCTGCGAGCGCCGCCCGCCGCGACCACGGCCCTATTGCGCCAATTCATCAGCCTTCCAGCGCCATGGACCATGCAAACAAAAACACTCCACACCCGCTTAAAAAAAAAATTGTTCTACGGATGGCCTCGGCGAGCAGAACTTATTTCAGCCACGTAAAAAAAAGACCAGGCTCCCCATCCATCCCACAAAGACATGGCACAGCAGACCCCGAAACCAGCACTCCGGCGCACCGTGCAACAGACCCCAGGCCCTAGGGCCAGCGGAGGCCGGCCAGTGCAGGCCCACCGGCCCACGCGCGGCTATGGACGCGGGCGGCCCCAGACCTCCCCCAACTCTCCTCGACCCTCTCCTTCTTCTTTCTCCCCCTCCGCCACCCGCCCCACACGCTGCCAAAAAAAACCCTCCATTTGCAACCATGGCCGGCCCGCCACCTCCCCCTCCGCCGCCCCCGCCCATGGGTGCCCCGAAGCTCGATCTTCCGCCCGGCCCGCCCCCCAAAATGCCGCCGGGCCGCGACGCCTTGCTAGGCGACATCCACAAAGGCATGAAGCTCAAGAAAACCGTCACCGTGGACAAGTCCAAGCCGCTCCTCGGCGCAAAGGCGGCGCCCGCGGCCCCGGGGGGCTCGGGGGCCCCGCGCGGGCCGCCGCCGGGTTCGGGCCCGGTGCCCTCGGCGCCCCAGTTGGGCGATATCTTTGCCGGCGGCATGCCCAAGCTCAAGTCCGTGAGGGACAACCGCTCGGGGATCGTGCCGCCCGGCGCGCCACAGATCCCGGCGCCACACCCCGTGCCCGCCGCGCCCCTGGCCAGGCCGCCGCCAAAACACCCCTTCCCGGTGCCTGCCGCCAGCCATGCGCCTGCCGTGCCGGGCACGGCCCCGCCGCCGGCGCCGGCCCCCGCGCCTGCGGGCGCCTCCTTGAAGGTGCCCAAACTCCCGCCCAGCAGGCCCAAGAAACTGACGCACTTGAGGACGCTGTCCCACTCGTCGGTCGGCTCCAGCAGCAGCCACGCCGCTCCCCCGACGCCCAGCACGGCCCCGCCGCCCGTTCCCGTGTCGCTGGCAGACGCCGGAGCACCGGGCCCGGCCCCGGCCCCGGCCCTCCCGGGGGGGCTTCCGTTCTTGGCGGAGATCAACGCCCGCCGCGCGGGCACTGCGGACACGCAAGCCCCCGGAGCGGGCCCCCGCTCGCCAGCAATCCCCGTGGCCCCGCCGGCCGCCCAAGCGCCGCCGCCGCCGCCGCCTCCCCCGCCCATGGGCTTGAAGCTCGACGCGGGCCCGCCGCCCCAGCCTCCAGCTGTGCCGCTGGCGCCGCCCCCGCCGCCCTCCAGCGTGCCCCCTATGCAGCCAGCAACAGGGCCGCGGCCCGCTGCCGGCGGCGCGCTCCCATTTCTCGATCAGATCAACGCGAAGCGAAACGACAGGTTTGTCGTGGACGACACGTCCTCATACTCCGCGGCCCGCGGGCCTGGCGGGGACACGGACGTGCGACTGTCGTCCCCGCCTCCCAGAACGCACGCTGTGCCGCCGCCGGCCCGCTCCGGCCCGGCCGTGCCGCCTGCTCCACCCTCTTCCGTTTCGCCGCCTGTCCCACTGCCATCCCCGGCGGCGGCGGTTCCGGCAGTTGTACCTGCTCCACCTGCTCCGCCTGCTCCACCGACTCCCTCAACTCCCTCAACTCCGTCAACCCCGGCAGTTCCACTAAATCCACAACCTCTTCTGCAGATCAATCCTTTCTCCGGACTGGATCCAAGAAACAATGACCGGCTCAACAACCAACAGCCACCCATGGCACCGCCACCCCTCCACAACACGCCGCAGGCTCCCCCTACGGCACCCCCTTCATTACCCCCGTCGTTGCCTCCGTCCTCGCCTCCCCCATCTTCCCAGACTCTGTCGCAACTGCTGTTCAAGACGAAAAAACCGGCGCCTCCCCCTCCGCCCAGCACTCTAGATCAACAGCAGAATGCCGGCCTGAGTCTTCGGAAGATATCTGCGCTGGCATACACAATCAACACCCTGCACCGAAAGACTTCCAGCGAGACGAAGAAGATCGTCATCGAGGACAAGAGGTTCAAGTTTGCCAACAAAAACGCGCTCCCGAGCCCTAGACGTTTCGAGGGAAAGGAGAAGTTGTACCCAAGCGGAAGAGGCTCGTCTATCCCACTAGACTTGTCCTCCCTCATATAGTCAATACATCTATTGCCACTGGGTCTAAACGAGAGTGCGCCCCGCCCGTGGCCTGCGTTTATTGTACAGACACAATTGCTACTTCTATTTCTACTGTTCCTCCTGCGGCAGCCATATCTGTACCACATTGTCGTAGAAAGAACAAGTCACGATGGATTTCGGGTCCTGCCAGTCCCCACCATAGCACATGCTCTCGTGGTCTCCTTTGAAGTATCTCAGAACCTCCACTCCCCCGGCTTTTGGCTTGAGGACACGGGCACCATCATACATACAACAGGCCAAAACATCGTCGGAATCCGGTGACGGAATCAATCTCCATACGCCTCCATTGAGATTCTGTTTCTGTTTTTCAAGAGGTAACAAGCTCGAGTAGAGGTAGGGGCCTTCGTCGCCGTCTAGCTTCCTCAAATCAAAGGCTCGCAAATTGTCGTCATAGGAGCCTGTCCAGAGTTCATTTGGCTGGTGGTTTAACCACCTCGGCCCGGGACAAAGAATCAGCACCACGCCCGCGTCGTGGTGTCTGGGACCTGTGGCCCATATTTTGCCCATTGTCCTCAAATCATGTGCAATTAGTCTAGCATCATCGCCGCCAGTAAATACAACGTTCTGTGAAGGGCCAGTCTCGCCAAATGCACCCGTCCAGCACTCCAATGTATGAGTTGTTGAAAACTGCTCGCTCTCCCCTGACTCCAAGTCTACCATGAGGACCTCACCGGACGTGAGTGTCGCCAAAATCTTCAGTGCTTCAAGTGGCGAAAATTGGATAGAGGTAACGAGGTTCGTATCGTCGGTGATTTGAAGGATGCTCTGCTGGGTCAATTCCTGTTGGAAAGTCCAAATAATAAGCTCCCCCGTAGAGTGCGCCAGGACTATAACCAGGCTGTCTAGAGGATTGAACTTCAAATCCAAAATCGCCAGTGTTGTTTCAATGGAGTTCACGTGCACAAGTTCATGATTTACGAGACGATGAATTTCGATGGAACCATTCCTTATCCCGGTCTCCTTCTCTAGTTTATACGTTCCAATGAAAACAAGCGAATGGTCATCGGGGTGTACGCGGAGACAACACGGAGGAAGTAAAGACTCGGCTTTTGTGAATCTTTTGGCGATTTTCATTGCCATTTTGTATTCCCGATAAAGCGCACCTCAGATATTGGTCTGGTGTCTCCGTCGCAGACTGGTGCCGCGATGATCATCATCGCTGGCGACACAACTCATACCGAAATACTATCCCGATAAGATATTATATACAACTTCAAGAGTCATTCAAGTGCCTGTTGCTTTCCATGCAAATGACGTGCTAATTTCTGAATTGAAACCAAATCTCTCATTTGAAAAAACGGTTGACCAGCCCCCAAATCAGGTGCAAAAGTAGGATGATATCTGTTAAACTTTCTTTCGACGTTGAATTGGAGTCAAAGGGAGGTGTATTCTTATAGTCAATATTAAACAGAGTCTGAGATGCTCGATCAAGATTCTTATCTGTTCGGTGTAAAATTCCAAGGGAACAAATCTTAGTCTCAAAAATTAGATCATATCAATATGTCCTTTTTTCCATTCCTGAAAAAAAACAACTTCTTAGCTAGAAGTCCTTAGTGGAAAGTAATAGATATGCTACATAATGACACCACGATTACTTTCCCTTGTGAAAATCTTTCCCTTCAATCTTCGCAAAGACTTAAGAAATTAAGTAGGAGCCACCCAGACAAAATGACCACATTGCGATAGCTTGCAAGGTCTTTTGAGTCTATTCAAAGTGTTGTTAATACATCGCAACTTTGAGAAATAGCCTCATACAAAATCTTGGCTCTAAAATTCATTGGGAATTAATTTTGTACTCGTGATTAATTTTGAGCGTGACCAATTTTGAGCGTGTACTACTCTTGAGCCTATTATTAATTTTGAGGTCTGTTCTTCCGAGGAAAAGAAATTCTCGAGTAACGTTGGTTTATACACGACACTGGTTTTGAATACGCAAAATTTCGTGTTGAAGAACCTCAACGATGAATCTTTGGCAGAAGTGGATAAGTCTTCCGGTGAAGATGAGATACTATATTGGCGGCTCTACGGCGGTATTTGCTCTCATTGGTGACTACGCTACAGCTCAAATCAATGAAGAAATAACCAACAGGAAGAAAATCTTGAACGAGATCGAAGAGGGTCGTTCTTGAGGAATACGTCGGAGGTGTGCCTCGAAGTATATGTATCTTTCTGTATTCAATAGAAACGCATTAAATAAATCCTCATTAGTAGAACAGAAATGGAAATAATTCTTTGTGAAAGTTGATCAATTTTGAGTCATATTAATATAAATCTATACTAGGAAATTTGAAAAAATCACAAGAGCTTCTTAGCCACAAACTCTTTTCTAATCGAAGAAATGAACTCCAAGAACTTGGCTGGGTTAGAATCAACACCTCTGGAATAAACGAATTTGGAGGCCAAGCTAGTCGCAAACAAAGCCCTAAGGTATGCCTCTGGCACGCCCTGAAGTATGTGCTTGATTCCAATCGACTTCAATAATAAGGGAGGGAGGGCGTCAACCAAAACCGCGTTTCTGAAATCTTGATCATCACTCCACAATTCCTTGGAGTTAGCCAACTCATCTGCTAACTTGTTAATGGCTTTGGAGAGCTTGTCTGACAACTCGGTTATTGGCTCGCCAGTCTGATTTCTGAGCATCCATAAGGCTTCAAATTCAGATTGAGCATTTGAAACAATCTTCTTTTGAACTTCGGAGACATATTGCTCGTAAAAGTCTGGTTTCACGCCGTCACTATCCACGCACATATTCGCCAAGAATCCCTTGTCGTCGAATGAGAGTGCAGCCAAAACCTCCAATGAAGAGGAAGTCACACCACCTTTATTAGTGGAAGCGTCCTTGAACACGATACATCCAGCACTCTCCAATATGAGCTTGGCTGATTGAGTGATGAAGAGATTGGCACCCTCGACAATGTATGGAATTATACCTTTTCCAGTTTTTTGGTCAATTAACTCCATGACATTGTTAGTATCAATGGCAGCGGGGCGGCCGCCACAGGGAACAAACAAGTCCACACCATTGGTGCCGTAGACTTCCTTCAACTTCACGTGAAATGTGTTGCGGAAACTGACACCAGATGTAACCACCTTTCCATTTGGCAAAGTTACATCAACGTCATCAACTAAAACAACAAATCCATCCTTCGAGAGCTTTGACTTGTCATAGTGGTCGATCGTCTTTCTTTCGTGGGCGAGACGAAGAAGCTCTTGTTTGTCCAATCCACTTGGGTCAGCAATAACACCAGAACCATCAACAATACCGACATACTTCTCGTTTCTGGACTGTTTGATCTCGTTGGACCCCAAATCACCATCTGGTCCACCAGTTTGCACCTTTCTGATACATGAATCATCAACGTTGAGCTTTTCGTAAATCTTGTTCACGTAAGCGCGTACAGATAAAGTAGTCATACCATATTCATCATGGGGGATGCCTCCAATCTGTTGCGATTTACCTGTGAAGAAAGACTTCCACCAAGGCGCACCTCTTCCACGAGCATGGAATGCAGCCCAATCAACATACCCAGCGGTTCCTTCATCTGGGCCCAAGAAAAGAATTTCGGGCTTGTTATAGAGGTCGACATAGTTTTCCTTTGATCCTGGAACGTGTTGTTTGAGCAACAAGTCAATCAAAGAATCAATGTACTTCTCGAACGACGCTTTAGGAGTTTCTTGAGCTGCACCAGGATCAAGCAAAATTACACCCTTCGAGCCACCCTCTGGAATATCCTTATTCTTCTTTTGTTGAGTTGACGCCAAGTTGTAGTTTTCATCAAACAAGTTACGCACATTCACTTTGTATGCATCCATAGATCTGGAGCGCACAATACGAATACCGCCTCTTGCAATGTCACGGAATCTAATGTGGAAGCCTCTGAAATCAGAACCCACGATGAAAAACATACCGAATGGAGTCTCAGGATATTCGGAAATTGGCAAAAACGAAGGATTCAATCTGAAAGAAATAGCCACTTTAGTCGACGTGTAGAAGTTAGTCTTGAGAACTGCAGCATTGAACATGTAGAGAGCTCTCAAGACGATCGCGTGGTGTTCATTTTGTGAGCATTCTCTGTTGAGCAAGTGGGTGAAATCTTCCTCAGATCCTACCGGAGTGATTTGAGAAAGTCTTTGGTAGGACAAAGTCTTCTCAGTTGACAGTCTGATGTAGTGCACATCAGCAAACAGACGGTAAAGCTTGCGGACAATATCTTTTCTAGTACTGAAAACCTCTTTGATATATTCCTGAGTGTAAGTCTCAGCCCGCAAACGCTTCTTCAATGAGTTCAAAACCTCGGCATGCTGAATCAGTTTACTTGGGTCAAGCAACTGAGACAATTTGGTGTACTCCGGTCCTAATCTGTTCAAAAAGTGAGTGACAAAAATCACACCACACTGGGAGTATATACACTCTTGCAACGACAATTCGTTCTTGACGAATGATTCTTGGAAAAAGTTGTGTGGAATGCAATACAACAAAGAAGCCTCCTTAATCACCTGGTAAATCAGCAAGTCGATGGGGGTCTTTTTTGAACCCATCTGGTTGGCCTTGATGTACATCGAGATCACAGTAACACCGTTAGAAAACTGCTCGACGTATTTTCTTGTCGTCGTGAGCTTATAGTAGTCAGCCAATTCCGAGAGGGCAGAGTTGTAGTGTGGCGAGGTTTGCTGGCGGTATCCAATCACGACTCTGTACTCTTCAGATTCTTCGACAGCAAAATGTTGGATGACTGGGCCCGTGGTGCCCACGACACGCCTGATGATGTCAGCGTAAAGAGATTTCGTGTTTGGAGACACGATCTTGAGGAAAGTCTCATCACCGATCTTGTTGATATCTGTTTCTTTAGGGTCAGCGCCTGGTTGAGCGTACTTCACTTTGTAAATGAAATGACACTTGACGGTTTGCAGGGCAAAAGCAGCAGCAGAGTCAGGATTGGCCGAAACTTTCAGCGATACACCTGACAAAATCGGGTCACTCTTGTAGTTCAAGGGGGCTGAAAAATACTCAAGCCTGTACGCGTCAGTACCAGAAGAAGGATCAATGTAGCTGTCGTCAATTGTCACATCAAAGCTTGCTGGTCCACTGACATTCCCTGGAATGTGAGTATCGAAGAATACAGCGTGGTCCTCGGCTTCCTTTTTGTAACGAATCAAAGGTTTGTCCTGGGCGTCAATTCCAGAGGCAAAAGCTTGTACTTTACAAGAGTAAAGCGAATGAACATGGGAGGCAATCCCTTGAGGAGACTCGCGGGCAAAAAACACGTCATCAATTCCCAAAGAAGAGTAAAACCAAGTTGCTTCCAGCTCAATCAAAGCTTCAGGGATGAACCCCGTGGAATCCAAAATATCAAGCACTTGCTCAAACTGCTCCTGTTTACCAGAAAATGGCTTGTCAATATAATCATTTCTGAAAGATTGCACAGACGACGCGTCGTCGCTGTCATTTTTCAATGACAATTTAGAAATATCCAAGCTCATTTTGCGTAGATGTAGCTTATGGAATATTGCACTGAAATGCGGCAGGAAGATCGGTTGATTCAGTCTTATATAAAAAGCAGCAGGAAGTACACTTCCGGGTGTACTATCTGTATATCCTGATAAGAAAGGTGTGCGGGTTTTGGGAGGTTCCAGAGCTTATCTAACGGTACGAGACCTGTCTGATAAGGAACTTGTGGGTTTTTTGTCGGGTTGTTCGGACCAATGTCTGATCGGAAAACCAAGGATTCTGTGTGAGTTATCTTGAAAATACAGGCAGGAATCAAGTTTACTGAAGTGACCTTTTCACCCGTGGAAACTTCCTCTCTTTTATACTGTAAAGCTCGCATTGCGAAGTGTGGAGTTAGCGGCATTTGAGAGGGGCGCGTGCGGCAGTCTAGATTCCTGCTGCATACGTCCGGGTGAGACAGGTGCGCTCGAGGCGAAAAGCCATGGCATATGCATATACCGGGCAGGCATTTTGAAACGTGGGGTCGCTAAGTGAACCTCTCCAAGCGGATTCTAATTTGTTTGCGGCACCAAACAAGGATGGACCAAGATGAAAACATCGTATAGCCCTAATCTCGAATTTCACAACCGTAGTAATTTACTCGCCGGCTTTTCTGAGTAAAGTAGGAGAAAAACTTATTTGCGTGCTCTTCTCCCGGACATTAAAGTCCCTTCTAGGTGCATAGGGCAGCAATTGACAGTTGGTACAATGCGCTCTTTATTTTTGGATTCATGAGGGTTCCCAAAACAGAAAAAAGGTGAAAAAAAAACCCAGACTAGTTCGGATACTGGCCGCGGGAACCTAAAACAGGCGAAGAAGTACAAGGCATCGTGCATTCTTGAAAAAAAAAAGAGGGGTACAGAGAGAAAATGTTGGTCCTGATTTGATCGACATTTTCTGCCAAAGCTCAAAGCTGATCTTCTAGCTATTACTCAATACATTTATTTCTTTTTCGGTTGACACCAAGGCTGCCTTCGCGCAAAATTGCCCTTGGAAATCTAGTGTATTTTTCGTGCACTGCAGTCATGGCAAGCCGTAAATGCAGACACTGTGGTCACTCCATTTGTTTGGCCAAAAAAAATTATTTGTCTAAATATTTTATGCTGTCTAGCGAAATTATTTCGATCACTCCAAAACGATCATCACAAAAAGTGAGTTGTGATGTTCCATTTTCATTTTTCACGCCTGCCAGTAAAGCGGTATAGACCTGCACCCTACCGGGTAAACACCCTCGCTACCCGGATTTTTCAGGCAAAAGTCTGTCCGTGACCACGAAAGCCTTTCGTGAAGAAACAAATCCCAACTCTTCCGGGGAAAATGAGGGGTTTATACTACACTGGAAGTTCTCTGACATCTCGAGTATATCGAAAGCCTTGCTGGTCTTAATTTGCTGGTCTTAATGTTCAGGTAGACCCAATCCACGGATATTTTTTCGGCCTACAAGTCAAGTAACAATAGAATAATATCGTCTCCTCGCGTCACATACAGAATGTTTCATTGATTCATATAAACATAGCAGCTTCCACAACGGTTTGAACCGTCAAGTAGTAAGGGTCAACCTATCATGGAAAGCAGCGAAATAAACGGAGTTACGAAAGGCACACACGCTTTGGCCCCGGGAAAAACCGCGTTCTTCTTGAGGACGCTCATGACCCCCGCGCATCGATGTGCAAGATGCTCGTGCTTAAAAACGCCGCTTTTTCAAAACCTGGGGTACGCGCATTGCTGGGAATGCCAATGAAAATCACTCTTCAATGCCTGGGTAGATGTGGGGTAATAATATTGGCCGCCTTTAAAACGGAAGTTTGTAGCGGGATGCGTAAAGATATAATTTCATATCTGGTAAATGAAAATTTGCATAATGCACCTTAGAATCCCAGGCTTATCTCAGCCGATGTTTGTTTTTTTATGTTGCTGTAGACCAGCTTTTTGTCTGTATGACTACGTCGTCACTTTTGCTGCTGCATAAATCTTGAAGAGTCACCTGCCGTGGTTGCGCATTATTTAGGCTATTGATCTGTACCAATTTTTTACACGGTCATTTATAAGCATTTCCACGGCCGCAAATTGCTGACAACGACCAAACTCCCAGAGAACGAGCAGGGCCTGAGGCTAATCATGAATTCGAAGCTCGCGTTGGGTTTATTTTCTGTTATTTTCTCTTTGATTTCTGTTGTTTTCGGTTTGTTTTCTGCTTGTTTTCTGCTTGTTTTCTGTTTGTTTGTTGTCGCTGTTTTGGATTTTGTTTGTCTTTCGTTTGTTAGTCTTTGTTTGTCTTTGTTTCTTTTTTGAATCTAGGGCTCTATTCTTCACTACTTAGTAGCGCTAGTTTTTCACTGCCTATCTGGTTCACTTTTCCCCGATGCTCGGAGACAATACAGGGTCAACCTGTCTGAATTACTCAAATAAACCAACGTAGGATCATTAAGCGGACATGGTCATCATGCCAGACCCCGCTCTCTGCTCAAAACCTTTATTCCAAGTTTCATTGAAAGAGTGTTTTTTTTTTCCTATCTTCTCCCGGTTATCTCGTATTCTTCCCGTGTTTATTACCTCTTGCAGTACCATTGACATCGCGCACCGCGTGCTCGGCGTGTGCGACTAGATCGATCACCAAGACACCCGTATTGTTCTCATCGTCTGAGGACACCATGATTACGTCATTGCTCATTTTCAACTCTAAAGGCGATGTTTTGATGTCAAAGTTTTACAAGGAGGGTGTGAAGAAAAATGTGGCGGATGTATTTCGGATCCAAGTAATCAATTCTGCGGGGAAAATCTCCGCCTCGACCGCCCATGCAAGCAGGCTGCCGGTACTTACTTTAGGATCTACGTCTTTTTTGTATATACGATCGGGATACTTATGGCTTGTTGCTGTGGCGCGCTCCAACCAGGACTCTTCTCTTATTTTTGAGTTCTTGCATCATCTCCTACATCTCTTGGATCAACTCTTCGCTCGGGGGGCGGACCAGCTTAGTGAGGACGACATCAAGGGCAACTTCTCGATGATCTTCGATATCTTGGGCGAGATTGTTGAGTTTGGATATCCTACAAACATGGACTACGCATACTTGGCGTCTGTGGTGCCTGGTTTTTCTTCTCTCAAGGTTTCGCATAAAGATGGCGAGTTCTCCAGCCTGAAAAAGTCTCTCTTGGAGAAGTCAGACCAGCTCAACTCGATCGATCTGGTTTATGATCCTTCAAAAGTTTCTTGGAGAGAACAGGGGATAAAGTATCGTAAGAATGAGATATTCTTGAATGTCGACGAGAAGATCTCCCTTCTATTGGATTCCAGGGGCAACCACCTAAGATCACACATTGACGGCACCATCACATTAAAATCGCATCTCTCTGGAACACCTGTGTGTCGTTTCGGCCTCTCGGATGACTATCTCCGAGATGTCACGCAATCCATATCCGTAGATGATTTCAACTTTCACAAATGTGTCGATCTAGCAAAGTACACTACTGAAGGAGTGATACGGTTCGTCCCCCCTGATGGGACTTTTCAGCTCATGTCGTACCGCATCAACGACACTTTTCCTTTGCCTTTTGACATCAATCCCGAGATCGTGGAGGATGGTGGAGGCATATATCTCAAGATCAGGATGCTGTCCAATTTTCCTTCCAAAGCAGCTGCTACGGGAGTAGTACTAAAGATTGTCATACCTCAAGGCATCATGAAAAGAACAATATCTTGCTCTAACGGCAAGTCTAAATACGACGCGCAGGAAAACGCAATCTTATGGAAATTCTCAAAGTTTTACGGTGAGCTGGAACAACTTATATCTGTTGATTTCGAGGTTCCAGATACTACTACGGCTTGGTTCAAGCCTAAGATTACTTTGGACTTCAATATGGATATGTACAGTGCTTCTGGCCTACAAGTACAATTCTTGAAAGTCGTGGAGAAGAACAATTATCGTACGGTGAAATGGGTGAAATATCGTACACAAGCCGGATCCTACGAAATTAGGTTGTAAACTAAGTAAGAAAAAATCTGCATTTCATTTTCCTGCTTCGTTCACTAATTTCAATTCGCTCACTCGTCGCCCAATGACTTTGTCTGCAGCATCAGTGGCCCAAGCTTCGAATTGCGGGAATTCACGCTGCATTCATTCGTGATTTGGTTAAAAGAATCACGAAGTGCATCAGTACGAGTTAATCTGGTGTAATAATTAGTTGGAACAAAACCACAAGCTTTCTGACTTGTACTCGCATCTGGATTAAACTCATCAAGATTAAATGCACGGACCACTGCGCGAAAGATGAAGGTCAGAAAAATTCGGGTGCCCGTCCTCATTTTTAGAAAGAAAGACGTGATCCAGGCCACAAGAAAATGAGAGACGTCGTTATTTTTGGGGGAAGCTCGCTTCCGGCCCTTACTAACCAGATCTGCAGAAATCTTACCCTAGAGAAAGGTAAAGTCCAGCAGAAGAAATTCTCGAATGGAGAGACCTCGATAGAGATGAAGAATTCCGTACGGGAAAAAGATGTGTTTATCATACAAAGTGGGTGTGGTCATGTGAACGACAATTTTCTTGAACTTCTCATCATGATCTCGGCCTGCAAAACTGCCAGTGCTAAGAGAGTCACTGCTGTGTTGCCGTACTTCCCATACTCAAGACAGCCAGAAAACCCGAAGGTGGATATGGAGGCCACCGAAATGCTGGCTGATCATGGCTTTTTAACATCTCTAGCCAACAGCACGAAAAAAATAGCCACAAACTCCGCTGGTATTGAGGTTTTGGGTGCTGTTGACGAAAGCGGTAGAGATGTTAGTGGGTATAAACAATGGGTGAGCAAAAACGGTACTCTTATTGCCAACCTTTTGACTACCGCAGGTACCGACAGGTGCATCACTATGGACTTGCATGACCCGCTGTTTCAGGGCTTCTTTAACATCCCTGTTGACAACTTGTATCTGCTGTCTTTATTCAAGAGGTATATCATGGACTACATTCCTGATTATAAGAACTGTGTTGTGGTGTCCCCCGACTCAGGTGGTGCCAAAAGAGCCACAGCTGTTGCTGATGCTTTGGGCTGTTCCATTGCATTGATTCACAAAGAAAGAAAAATCAAAGTCTCGCCCTCACACTTGGGGTCTCCAATTCTCTCCGCGTCGGACTCGATTAACACAACAAACTCTACCACAGTCAACTCTTCCATGCTCGTAGGAGATGTCAAGGGTCGTGTGTGTGTGTTGATTGACGATCTTGCTGATACTTGTACTACTGCAACGCGTGCGGCGCAGCTTTTGAAAGATACGGGCGCTTCTTACGTGTACTGTTTGGTAACACATGCTATCCTTAGCGGTGACGCTATCGACAAGCTTCGAGTTTCCGAAATCGACAAATTTATTACTACAAACAGTATTCCACAGATAGAAAATGTCCGCCTTCTTGGAGAAAGCCGGATGAAGGTCATCGATGTGTCAAGAATATTTGCTGAGGCTATCAGAAGAATTCATAATGGTGAGTCAGTTTCTATGTTGTTTGACCACGGATGGTAATCGAAATTTGAAATTAGTATGCATATAAATGAAACCTTCATATCTGGTAAATTTTCTACTGCATTCCCGCGAGCTCTGATCTGGTTTTCTTGCTATGCCCGGACTTTCGGCTATGATTTGCTTTTTTGGCTTTGTTGGCCTCATTTCGCTTTTGCGTGTTTTTGTCGCTGGATTTCTTTTCCGAATTGATGTTCGGAGTCGTCTTAATGGACGAAGATCTCGTAGAATCTGACTCATCCTTTTGGGCCCTCTGATCCTTCTGAACCCGTCTGTTAGAGTTGTGAAAAACATAATACTCTTCTAGAAGTCTAAATCTTTTGGATGATCTCTGTAGCATTCTAGACCAGCCTTCGATTTGTTCATCTGTCCATCCCGTCTTTGCTTTCATATCCTTCCTTTGACCAGATTTTCTGTTACCTTTGTCGAACAAACTGTCTCCGCCCGTCTTCAAAAATCCAAAAAGTAACACCTCATTCGGGTCAAACTCTGAGGAAACTGATGTTCGAGCCAGCTTGGATGAGGGTCGAAGCATACCATCATCGCCTTCATCATCCACTACACTTATTTTATCTCTGACCCTTGACCTATTGTCTGTTTCTGTGAAAGCCGATCCTGTGGTATGCTCCTGATCATCGTAAGTGTCGTCACGTTCATCCTCATCACTGTCGTAAAGAAGGCGTAAGGCCGCTGTCAACGTATTCTTTTTTATTTCCAGCGATGATTTTCCTGTTTTTTTCTTAAAACGCTCTGTTGTCTCATGTGAGGAAAGTTTAAATCTATTGAGACCCTTTTCAAGCTCAGTTTTCGAAATAACTGGTGATTTTGAGTTCTGCTCAGTGTCGTCATCCGAAATCTCCTCTATAAGAGCCACATTTTCTAATAATGCATTGGTAGTTTGGTCAATATTATTCTCATATCGTGAAAGCAATTTCATTGCCTTTCTTTGGGTGAGATTTGGAAACATTTCCAAAAGGAACTCAATATCTGGGTTGGCAATCGAGCAGTCCGTTACGTAGGAGATATTCCGCAAGAATGGAAGCCTTTCTTCAAGTCCGGGATTGAGTTTTCTGTAAGGTTCCGATAATATAACTGTGCTTAAAAGAGGCGCCAAAATTAATGTCTCTCCACCGTGTATGCCAATTGTGGAAATCACTTTCGCCAACTTTGAGACCGATAAAGAGAGAATACTAATGACCATCAGACTTTTTATTATTTCGGCATGAACAGATTTTCCGTCCACATACATCAGCTCAAGCTCTTCAATCCAATCCTCAGTAACAAAATTTTCAGCAAATTGAAGAGCACCTGTTGATGACTGTTTGTATTTATCTCTTGCGAGTGTTTTTCCGGTATTTTGTGATTTCCCTGCCCCGGTAACATGCAAAGTTTTGGATGTAGGGGCTGAAATGTGCTGTCCTAGAAGCAAGGTGAGAATTTCTAGGTGCATTTTCTGCATTTTTCCCAGAGTGACCATGGACAACAAGTGCTTCCGTAAGACAGGTATCAGAGAAATCTTACCCGACTTTTTGTTGTCGTTAAATTTCGATTTATGGGAGCCTGCCAATACTGCCCGCACTAAAGAGGCGTTTTTTTCCACGTAAATCATGACGAAGTTCCATAAAGACTCACCACTAAGTCCTAACTTCACCACCCCATAATCACAGATTATTTGAAACACGTATGCTCGGAGTGATGCAGTGTTGTTTTTGATATCCGGATTTATCGCACCGAGAGAAAGTATCTTATTTGCTTCCTCTGAAGTTTCAGCCAACCATACTTTGAGGAACAAGTGGAATTGCTGTTGGCTTTTCACATCGAGCCGAACATCTCCTGTGAGCAAGATACTGCAAAGTTTTATATAGCCTTCCAAGAGATGTGCCCAGATAACAGGATCTTTATCTATGAGAGAAGATCTAAGCTTGAACGGCGGATAATGCGGTATGGGTATATATAATGTGTTCTCCATCCGGGCTAAGATGTATGTGCTTCTTCAAGGGCCTGAGAATACCATGTATGTTGACCAGCTTCACTGCGAAATTCGCGACTTTGCCTTCAACAAACCAAATGACATCACGTGGCACTGACGATTTTAGTTACGTATGATTTGAGACATTCGATTCAAATAATTTTGCTCGGTTAATTTCTGCTCAAAGGAAATGACCGTAGTGAATGATAGTATCATTCAACCCTATGTAAGATAGTAAATATGAAGCCCGAATACAGCAATTAGCCACAGTGTTTGATTTTGCAACCGCCAGTGTAGATACTTGATGATGTTATACAGACATGGAGCCTAGGTCTGGAAAGATGAAGTCAAAACTCTACGATTCTAAAAAATAAAAATAATACAATCCAATATATGCCAACTTTTATGTTCTTGTAACTTCAACGTTCTTGATAAAGGGGCAGAAGGTTGGGGGCTCAAAATTAAGAGAGAATTTAGGATAGTCACAGCCTCCGCCCAAGTCAAACACTTCATGGTTTTTTTTTGTTTTTGTTTTTGTTTTTGCTTCTTTTTCTTCTGTATTCAACAACTCAAAGACGCAAAACTATAAAAACAATTTAAACTGTTAACAAATATGTGCCAAGAAGGACGTGATTATCGGAAGGCGACTGCCGTTTTAGTACTACGTGCGTATTGGGGAGGTGTTTCAAGACTATTTTAATTAAACAATTTGTTTTCTCCCCTCAATCAAATTATTCTATCGAAAAACAGCTTCCAAAAAGGTACCTGGTAACGAAACACTGTTGTTGCCTTTCGTTAATCACGGCCTGGACTGTTCTTTTTGGCAAGTATCTGTTTACGTATAAGATATTACGTCAATGAAACCTAAGATAAGTCTTCTGTAAAATTCGCTTTAGTTTAAAAGGTTGAAGAGAACATATGTCATGATATTTCCTCGCACAACTCACTGCGTTTCGAAGTGTATACCTTGAATTTCGGGGGAGTGTTCTTTGGTAGATTCATCTCAATAAAGGAGCAAAACTATACAAATGATATATATGTATGAGACATTTGAACAGCTCCCAGCTACGTACCAAGTGTCTCAGCTCGGCCCGTCCCTTTCCGTTAGTCACGGCCCCTACGGCCTTCATGGCCCGTATCTGTTTACGAATCGGATATTACGTCATCGACTTCTAGGATAGGTCTCCTGTAGTAGTCGCTTCGACTCGGATGGTTGTAGCGGACTTAAGGAGCCAACTTCCTGCGTTAGGTTCTCTTTTTTTGTTTATCATCGCTTTCACGCCAGTGTAAATCACTCAATGGTTTTTTACGGGCTTCAAAAATTAGATGAGCAAAGAGTCCGTCCATTCAACCTTCTAATACTCTGTGACTCTATAATTTAACTATCTGTTTGATAAAGAACAACACAAATCCGTGATAGTTTAGTGGCTAGAATTACCGCTTGTCGCGCGGTAGACCGGGGTTCAATTCCCCGTCGCGGAGTTTTTTTCGAATCGACCCTAATATGTTTGTTTTTTTATTGACTAGGCAATATGCATGTGTAACTGCTGGAGAAGAAGAGGGTATTTAATACCTCTTTCATTGCAATGAAATTTCACGAGAGTATTGGTTTCTCTCAATGAACGCTCGTTCATGTGCATTTACTTTTGGAACCATATGCAGTCTTTGATTCTAGGAGTTCAATGCTCTAGACGCGCATTCGTAACGTCCTTGGAATCGATGCGCCCAAGTTCATATCGGAACTATGCGTTCAGAAGAGATGAATTTACGCGAGCCTCTCAAAATCGGATATTATGATCCATTTGATGTATTACCTTCTATAAGGGATGACCTTGTTGCACATTTTCCACTTTCTAATCTTCACTGGCGACATAATCCACTCAGGCCGGTGAAATCTATCCCGCTGCTTCCAGTCGAACTAGTCGAAGAATTCCCTAGTCTACATGCAAAGATAACAACAGAAAACTCCAAGCGATCAATCAACGTTTATGCAAGATTGATGTTTGTTCATGCATCAGATTTGGAAACTTATCGCTCGCAATTGCGGCCCCTTATCAATGAGTGGCTCAAGACTTTAGTTAAGCCCCACAATGTGCTGTGGGTCATAATTTTGATCAGCAAGGCAGGGAAAAAAGACAAAAAATCCACACTCATAAAAATGTCTGTTTATGACAAATTGAAGATGGACTTTGGACCAGACGGGCAGCATAGTCTTCGCTTGGAAATGCCACCTTTTGATCTAAACGAGCACATATTCAGGATTCATCAAGACTACCCAGACGATGTTTCCAAGCTCGAAGTTTACAATCATTTTATCGCCATATTGAAACTGCTGATACTTCACACATTCAGTACAAGATTTACAGAAAGTTCGAGTGCTATTGAAAGGCTAACGGGATCTTCTGACCACAATGCAGTACAGGCACTAGAAATTTTTCGAGAGGAGCTCAGGCTTGCCAGCACCTTCAAAGATATGAGGTGTCTCGAAGAATCACTCGGCTTATATGAGAAGCTATATAAAGAATTGAAGAAGTTATCCAATACCGACAAAATTGAGGTACCGTCTTTCATCAAAAGCATCGATTTTGCGAAATATGATCCTGAGAGTGATTTTGGTAGTATGGATCCGTATAATCTCTTCTGCCAATCTGTGGAAAATAGAGCACCCATCGACGTTTTTGGAATTAAACTAGGAATTTTCTTCAAAATGTCTTTTTTGCTCCAGGCATTGGCAAATTATGCCAGCTCAATATCACTATCTTCCATGTTCATATCAAAACTATTTCAAAAGGTGATCGCTTTACTCAACGAATGCTCAAAAACTTTCGATGACTCAGTTTATATTGATCAGTGGATTTACGTCACGGCAGAATTCTATGTCCATCATCCTTTGGCGCTAAAGCTTGTGGAATTGGACAAAACTCAATCAAGTACACAAGACCAGGTTGCCAATGTTACAGGGATTCTGGAGTATTCTGCAGAACTAAAGCTATTGAAGAGACTGATTTTGAACAAACTAGCTGAGAAACAAGGGTTTGAGTCACCAACAGCTTGTATATTCCTTGCAGACGTATCGCTCCACGAAGACATGAACAAAAGCTCGGATAACCACGAGCCGATTGTGGATGAGCTCGCTTGCGGTCTAAAGGACAAAGAGTCTTATGAGATTCTCTTTGAAAGACTAACTGTGTCGGCGATTCAAGATTATGCAAATTGTGGACGAAACAAGAGTATTGATATATTGAGTATCGATCTAGCAATGCTACACTATAGAAAAGGAAAGTACAAGCAAGCCCTTGAAATCTTACAAAATTCTTACGAATACTTTATCCGAAATGGCTGGAATTATGTCGGCGGCATGGTCCTTGAAATTTTTCAAGATTGTATTCAGCATGTGAATCCAGAAAAAAAAGAGCAAATATTTGATACAACACTCAAGCTACTTGCCTCATTACACAATGAGAATGGAACACCACGTGGAATCAATGATTACAATCTTGTCAAAACTAAAAACGAGCGCATGAAATTATTTAATGAACTATCTTTGATATCAAAAAGTCTTGAGCAGCCTCACGAATTCTCAATATCTGAGTTTTTTGAATTTGAGATATTGCCCTTTATTGAAATTAGTGAAGTGGGGAAATATTTTGTCAAGGCAAAGATAAAAAACATGTTTGGGATTCAGATTAATGTTCTAAGAGTGTCGATCACTATTTCAAGCGCGGATGGCAGAGATGGAGATACGATTACTTTTATCGGAAATGATGTTTTTCTAAATGAGTATGGATTCACTATGGTGAATTTGTATGCAAAGAAGTTTATTTCAGATGAATTTAAGACCGTTGCGATCTCCGTGGAAGTCACTGAAAACTTAAGATTTTCAGCTGGTCATGATACTTCACTTGATATCTTTGCGGATAATACTGTTATTCATAATACCCCTATACAAGATAACAACATGCTGTCAACTTCCATTCTGCCCGGCATATTGCGTATGTATCCTGTTCCAGGACAATTCAGGATTGAAATCGTGTCCCCCAAAAAATTAACTTTGGGTTCATACGGGCTTGAATGTGTTGTTTATACTGGGTCGAGACCAGCCAGCAATATCATTCTACTGCTCTACACCTCATCACTTGGGCTTCAAATTTTTGAAAAGTCTAATGAGTTCAAAATTGACATGGTGCAACCGAATGATCGAGTGAAATTCATGATAGATTGCAGTGCTGAAAGCAGGACTGTTGAAATTCAAGTTGATTGTCAGTATGAAATTGAGGGCGAGAAATTCGAGTACCATATGCGAGACTCTCACAATTTGAATCTCAAACTCTCCGTATCCGTTCAGGATATATTCAGAGCAACCTCGATCTACTCTAAGTTTCAAATTGGATGTGTTGATCACATTAATCCCATGCGGGTGATAAAATGTGACTATAAATGCACCGAAGGAAAATATCAAGTATCAAGCCTGAGCACAATTACCAAAGATGATATGTCGCTCGTTGTTTATGAGAATCAACCTGTTTACTTATTTTACAAGCTTGTACAAACTTCCGACCATTTTGATCCTTCAGATGTGTTGGATTTCACAATCTGGTATTCTGATTTGCTCGAAGAATGTATTGATAAAGTTCGAAATGGATTACGGCAGGAATTAGACAAAAGAGGAAGTCAGAAGTATTTTTATCTTTTCGCTCCCCTCATTTCTGAGCTTCAATTTGATTTGCAAAAATTTAGTGAGGACAAAGACGTTTATTCTCCCAATGTTACCTACTGTTCTGCTCTCATGAATGAAAGAATTATCGACCATGTACATCCTGATGTGCGAGGTGAATTATCGGATATTCTACAACTGCTTTTCAAAGATGGACATTTAATCAATTTAGAAGGTATCGATGGTTCCCAGGAGCACTATGAACTATACATCCCAGTCTCAGTCCCATGTATCAACACGCTTCATCGTACTGAATTCAAGCTAGCAGAAAAGTCACATTTCGTTGTTGGTCATCCGATACACGCAAAGCTATTCATATACTCAAGTTCAAGGTGGTCTGGTCTGTTGGCGACTACAGTTCTTGCTTCTTCGTCACCAAAACATGCTACTCATGAATCGGGTAGATGGTTTGAACTAACAATTCTCAATGAAGAAGACTGGCTGAGCACTGGACTCAAAAAACAAAATTTCTGCGTCAAAAGTGATGACAATACGTTTGAAATAAATCTTTGTTTGATTCCACTCAATGCCGGGGAGCTTGTGTTACCGAAGGTCAACATTAAACCGATGGATGACGATCTGTATACGATGGATCTAGTACAAGAAAACGGGCTCGAAACAGTCTTAGTTACTCCAGAACTCGAGAATGTAACGTTTGAATTTTAAGTCAGATTTCATTGATTGACTTCGTTCTCTGGTCAGATGGAATACAAGAAGGTCATTCTAACGAAAACTTTTGACTGCAGGAAAAAACCGTGTATATTTTTTGATTACATAAGTCAAAGACCTGCGCCTGAAGAACAAGAAAAGTACTCCTTTCAACCAAGGTGAGTTGGGATGTACATTAATATGTTTTCCAAAGATCGCTTGACCCTTAAAAACTATGTATTTGTATTTAGATTTTTAACTCGTCACCGGTCGTCCTCTTGGGAAGCATGTATCTATCAAATGAATCTCACTTGATCCACCTTTCGGATAGATATTATGTAGTAGCGGCGGCAGTAGCTCACACACTCTTGCCAAGTATGTGAGTGATTTCTTCGGTTTGATGAGTTTGTCTGGATTTTATTTTGGTAGATCCACCAGATAGGCTAACTAATATATTGAGAAACCTGTGTGTCATTGTTTAGGCCGGCATGGGTCTTTACGGGTTTATGATCATTTTCAGTCTAAAAAAACGATTGCGCAAACCAGGAATCGAACCAGGGACTGAACAATGGGAATGTTCGATTTTACCACTAAACTATTTGCGCGTTCACGAAGGTTATTCAAAAATAGTGAGTTAGAAAAGACCAGTGCATAATTTGGAATTAGGAGATATTCAGTATTTGGAAACCTAGACTCATTATTTGTTGCAATAAAAAACTTTAAAGGCTCTCCTAAGTTGAATAAGTAAAAAGAAGACAATGCCCTAATTTACAAGATCGAAAAACCGCCAGTGATCACGTCCTCGCATCATTTGATCGCAGTCCACTTCCGCACAGATCAACCCTTCAATCTCAAAATAGGAACACCTCGCTTCAGATACCCACTATCGCGACTACAACCTCAATTCGGCAAGATCAACACATCGAACATCAACGTAAACACTCACGTCGATGATGCCCTCCAAAAGATAGCCAACGAAGGAAAAGAATATATTGCATTCATGGGATATGTCCGCAAACGCAAACCGCAATTCGCCAAAACGATAAACCATCCGCACAGAACCGACAACTCATTGGAGAACTTAACAAAATTAAATTGTTTCGTCACCACGTAGCTGGGAGCTGTTTAAAGGTTTTTTTTTATATATTTGCTATATAGTTTTGCCCCTTTAATCAGATGAATCTACCAAAAAAAAAAACCACAATTCTCGAGGTTTACACCAGAAGGCGTGGCGAGTCGCAGGAAGTGGGCTCCTTAAGTCCGCTACAACCATCTGAGTTGAAGCGACTACTACAGGAGACCTATCCTAGGAGTCGATGACGTAATATCCAATACGTAAACAGATACGGGACATGAAGGCCGTCCAGGCCGTGACTAACGGAAGGGGCGGGCTGAGTTTCGACACTTGGTACATATTTTTTTACATAGCTGGGAGATGTATAAAGATTTTTTTGTATATAATTTTTATATAGTTTTGCTCCTTTATTCATATGAATCTACCAAAAAGAATGGAGAAAATTTAGAATGGTTGGTGTAAAACCTTTTTTTGAGGATCTCACCGCCATCCATATATCCAATCACGGCTCCTATGTTCCCTTTCATGATAATCAGATGAATCTACCAAAAAAAAAAAATGATGTTGGGGAGTCAAGATTTTAGTTCCGGTTTTTTTTTGAAACGCTGCTATAGCGATCAGAGTTTAACCCATATCTACAATGAGTGTAAGATTGTGTACTTCTGGTGGCAAAAGATCAACTTTCAAGCTCCGATGCACTAAAGGGAGGTGCTAGCTCCTGCCGATACTTCCTTTGACAATCTAAGAAAAGACCTAAGAAACCTTAATTGGTTTGTTAGAGTCGTTCGAGAGGTTTATTTGCTTAGGGACCAGGAGGCAAAGACAAATGTACGTCTTGCCGCCTCGTCAAATGAACTATGGTCACGGGCCATTAGGAAAACATATCCTACAGGATAATGACATTTAGTTAATTTTATCCAAGCGGTTAACATTGGTTATGGGTAAAAGTCTTCTTCAGGGGAGTCGCACCCACTTTGGGAGATTTCGTGAATTGGTGCTCGCGCCTTATCACCTGAGCCAATGTTACGATCTGTTATAGGTTTGTTTGTTTTTTTAGTTTTTCGTTAGTAGTAGGGATTTACACCTCTCCAGTGACACCCTAGAATATGATGTTTTTTTTTAAAAAGAAAGAAAAGAAAAGATGACATGCTACAGTCGACAGATCTTTGATAAATTTGAATTGGTCCCTCTAAATCTTGAAGGTATATACTCAAAGACGTAGCCAATCGCAGGAGTTAAATTTCTTAAGCCCTCTCTAACCATCTGAGTTAAAGCGATTACTATAGAACTCTTGTCCTAGGAATCGACGACGCAATATTCAATACACAAACAGGTGCGTTCCAAAAGGACCGTCCAGACCGTGATTAACCAAAGGGGACGGACCGCGTTTTGACAGTAGGTACGTATTTTTTGAGCTTAATGTTTCCCATATTTCACTTCATAGTTTTGTTCCTTCGAACGGATGAATCTATCAAAGAATATGAGCTCAACAAGCAAAGATATTTGGTAGATTTGAATCCCGGAATAGGAGCTCTGTTCTCCCTCTAGAGCCAGGCACGTTTTTATAAATTTTACAATCAGGTATATTTGTAGTTAAAGGCTCTTTTTTTCCAAGCAGAAATAAGATTTCTTTTCTCTGCTGAGTGCAATGCGGACGCTCACAACTTTTATTTTCTTGTTTCTCGTCAAGATATTCAACAAACCTTCGCACTGGGTACTAGGATTATTCGGAATGAAACTTACCAGTTCAAGGAAAATCCAAACTAGTTTGCAATGGAAACCCACTTGTGGAATTTGAAACAATTAAAGATACTTCCAAGCCTTTTGTTCGAATTTTTACAGAAGCTTGAATTTTATGAGTTGTTTTTAAAATTTAAGAATAGACTTGTGTATTCAACAGTTTTTGGTAATGAAATAGTTCCAACTGAAATTTCGATAAAGTAGAAAAAAATTAGACAGACAAACTCGGTTATTGAGTCATCTTTATTTTAGGAAGTGTTACGTAGCTTAGAATAAAAACTATTTTATAGGCACCAATCTTTCACTTTTTATGTCAGGATTTGATCACTTACTGGTCTAGGAAGCAGTATTTTCTACAGTCCGACGCAGCTTCGGCAATTCGCACTTACTCCGATTTTTCTACACCATGACAAGCATGATCTGTTGGCCAATTGCACGCCGAGGCATTACAACATCTCGAGTGGCTAACTATAATGTAGCTATTGTCGGAGCAGGGCCAGCTGGATTCTACACTGCCCATCATTTACTCCACAAGTCAAAGCATATGCCCATCACTGTTGATTTTTTTGATAGACTTCCCACGCCTTATGGTCTCAGCAGATATGGCGTTGCGCCGGATCACCCAGAGGTCAAAAATTGTGAGGAGTATATGAATAAACTTTGGACGGATTTTTCTGATAAGGTGAGATTCTTTGGCAATGTTAATATCGGAAAAGACATCCTGTTGGCCCAACTAGAGGCCCGGTATAACTCTATTGTTCTCTCCTATGGATGTACGGCATTTGATATCAAATTAGACATACCAGGGTCGAGCAGTCCTGGCGTTATTTCTGCTAGGGAATTTGTCAATTGGTACAATGGACACCCCGACTCAAAGCAGGGGTCTCATTTCATTCCGCCACTTGAAAAAGTCCGTAATGTCACCATCATAGGGAACGGAAACGTTGCCATAGACATTGCAAGGGTTTTATTGGCTGATCCAAAAAGTCACTGGGCACCGACAGATATAACTTCAGAGGCAGTGGAGCTTCTTTCGAGAAGTAAAGTGGAAAGAGTCAACATTGTAGCCCGTAGGGGCATCTTGGAATCAGCGTTCACAAACAAAGAGATCAGAGAGCTTCTAGAGATATCCAAAGAACTGAACATAAAGTTCTTGCCTATACCGGAGAATGTTTTGGCGCCAATACGCCAGAAGGCCAAACTGCTCGCTAGAGTGGAAAAGAGAAAATTCTCTATACTCGATAAGGCTTCATCCCAAGCCACTACCCCGGGTGAATCATCAAAGGAATGGTGTTTAGAATTTCAGTTGAGCCCGAAGCAGTTCGTCCCGAGTGACGAAGACGCGCAACTCCTTAAAAGTACGGTTTTCGAAGTAAACGAGCTTCAAGAAGATTCCTTAACAAAAAAAGTCACAAATAAAGGCACTGGGAAAGAGATAAGAATAGAAAATGATTTGGTTATCTTGTCCATAGGCTACAAGGGCGAAGAGCTCGAAGGATTCACAGCATCCGAATTAGAGTTCACGCAAAAAGACAATCGCATTGCAAATAATGAGGGTCGAATTCTAAGATCAGGTGCTGCTGCAGCAGGAAAGGAAGAGGAATTCACATACAAAAGAGGCTGGTATGTATCCGGGTGGATAAAAAATGGACCTAAGGGTGTAATCGCTACTACCATGATGGATTCCTTCGATACAGCTGAAAAGATTTTGGAGGACCTCTCTAATGAAATCTACAATGTGCCAAATGAAAGCAGTGATATCGAAAAAATTCTCCCTTCTCCTTATGTGAGCTGGAATGGCTGGAAAACTATTGACTTATTCGAATTGAGGCAGGGAAGGTTGCTTGGAAAAAGTAGAAGCAAACTTCGAACTATCAATGAAATGGTCCAAGCATCTCGAGATGAAACCTAAATGCAATGGGATACCGGTAAAAAGTAATTAGCGTGATCCAACCTGCGAAAATTGGGAAGTACCTCTAGATAATTCTGGGGTTCATCCTCGAGGTAAGTTGTGCCCTGCCGCTTAATCGTTTGGGGTGTTTGAGAAACACCCTCAGCTGCCAAAAAGTATTCATACCCGCTATGCCTGAAGTATCTTGTGGGAGGAAGGTATGGTACAACATCATGAAGGTGGATCATTCTGATTAAAGCGGTACCTATATTGTCAAATGACTTTTCCTTATCGATCACCTGCGTCACATCTTTTGTATTGAACAAATCGTCCACATAACTGGCAAAGTTTTTGTCACCGATCCTGGGCGTGGCTAATGTCACAACTAAAACGTCAAGCCCCATGAGTCTGAGTTCTATTCCAGCCAATATTGCAAGAGCAGCGCCTAAGGAATGCCCCGTCACCGACAATCGGTAATTCGGGTATTTGTCCATAAGCCTTAGAACTTCTCTGATCACAACTATGCCATTTAGCTTAAGAAATGAGTTCATCCCCTTATGAACTCTGCAATCAACACAAGCCCTGCTGTCAACGGGGGTGAACTCCTCATGCGACACGACTAGTGGCTGATATGATACGGGCAAAATGCTCAAATTATTGAGCCAGTCCTGATAAGTCGAGGTGCCCATGAACGCCAAATATATACGCTCACTTGAATCATCAAGTGCAATGATTCCAGAGCCAACTTCGAATAGCCCTGTGAATTCGTAGGCTTTTACAATTTGCAAATCTTTCGTTTCTGAATGAAAACAAGCACTACTTGGACAGTGAATACCCTGATTGCCTACTTTTCCTTCACCTAGGCCATTTTCAATACAGTATGCCACTGATGATAGGTGTGCGTACTTCTGTAACTCGCTAAAATCCCGAGGGATTGTATTATCCGGGGATGGGTCTCCACAATCGATTCCGTCTGAGTCACAAAGTGCGATTGCTAAAAAGGTTTGGAAAGCTAGCAGCCATAATAATTTGAACATGTGATATCGAGGACTTATTTGTTTCAGAGCAAAGGCTGCTCATATGCGTCGTTTAGGTAAATGTTGTGAATCAATGTGAGGAATTTGTTTTGTACTTCCGCGATCAGAGACCAAAAGACATGCTTCGGACATGAATAAAAAGCGCTTTTGAACATTCTACTAATGTATTCAAGAAATCTGTCTATTTACAAGTATCATACTTGGATGTCTATATATTTGTATGCTCTGGGGAAATGTCTGGTAGAGATCATCTTCTAAGACTCAAAGTTTGGAATTTGTTTAAATCGCTAAAAGACACTGAAAGAAAGCAGTTGTCAAGGGAGTCGTGCTGATCTATCAGGCTGTTTACTTCTTTTCATCAGATTCAAACTCTTTGGAAAATGGTTGATCTTTTCTTGCCTGGTCCAACATTGGCTTGATCTTGTGAGCGGCCAAGGCTGTGTTTACGCATGTGATATAGTCATCCCAAAGGTCTGTGCATTCATTGTGGAGAGACTTGCCTTTCAAAAATTCCTCCGTGTACCACCTGTTGAAGCACTCGTCATACTTCAATTTGGCGTCGGTACACTCGGGGGCAAAAGATTGCGACATGATGTTTCCCATAGCGGACACTCAAAATATCTGGAGGGTGTTTTTTCCCTTTCAAGTTCCATGTGCGCCTCGAGGCTACAGACTATGTCCTGTGTATACAGAATCAAGCTTTCGAGAAACGCGCGCGTCGTGCACCCCATGACACGAGCTGAAGATGAGGAAACGGAAAGCTCATATTGTCACTATTTAACAAGGTCCTATAGTATTCTAAGGCAAGAAGGACCAAATGTCACCAAGACGCAAATCCATAATAAATCTCAGTAGGAGCGTGCGGCATGAGCAAGACCGCGATGACTCTGCTGCTCTCGAGTTGGAGAGGTTGGAGCAGGAAACTACACTCGTACTCCAGGAAATTGACCATAATCTCTCGCGCGCAAATTCAGTAATTAATGACAAGATGTTCCCGGTTTTGAAGAAGTATTCTGCAGCGACAGGCAAGATATGGGAAAATGTCGGGTTTTGGAAACACTTCATGGAAGAGGCAGCTGACGTAGAGGTGAAGACCTCGGCCGACATGATTGGATCTGACAAAGGCTATGCAAAGTCCCCAGAGCCGAAGACTTCTAGAGCCGAAGAAGACATTCCAAAGGAGGTAGTGCCAGATCCAGTTTCAGATGATAGCTCGAGCTCGCTTGGACAAATCCAGGCATCTACTCCCCAACAGGCTCGTTCACGAGCCCTGATATTGTCATCACACGATGAAAACACACCTCGAATCATTCTGCGTAGACCTCTATCTGCTTTTCGCCGTCTTCCAAGCTCTCTGAACAAGAGCACTCCACTGAGGGGACAGTCTGAGACAGAGGCCCGCAGGCTGTCACTCATATTAAAACATTTGAACTCCTCCCCGACCCTACCGGAGCCGCCAGTTCTAATGAGCGAAATTGGAAAGATGAAATCAGGCAGCAGTCCAAGGCCCGTGAAAGCATCACCCGTCGACCAGCACATTTCGTCGAGTGACTCTGATGATTTGGGTTTGGGGAGGCTTCTGCCTGTATTACTTCCGTCTATAAAATTGACGCCCAAAGCAACTAACCTGGCTGATTCCATGGGAAAATCTGCGCAACGTTTTCCAAACACGCCAGTATATGGGTCGTCTGCTTTAAGACACCAAACCGATCGAAGCTCCTTGGTGTCTCCAGTCCAAAGAGGTTACGCGGAATCAAATTCCCTGAATAGAGATGAAATACCTATTCCTTCACCTGCTGCAGTCACTCTACTACGAGATGATGACAGTGATGAAATTGCTGCGCCTCAATTGCTATCATTACGAAAAACAGGCAACAAACGCGACAGAGTCGGAGAAGAATCAAATTCACGCAAGAAGAGAAACATTTCTCATGATGACAACGAAAACGTTTTTTTGGATCAGAGTAATATCAACAAGAGTACTTCAACAATTTATCATACTATGGTTCACGACCCCGTTGAAAAGCAGGGAAGCACGAAAGAACCCAACTCTGAGACGATGTCACAAATATTTGAAAGAGTTATCTTGGCTGGACCAAGTGCTGTAACTCTGAATACTCCCAATAGGAATGAAGATAATTCCGGGAAGACTGAGAACATCAATCCAAGTGTCCCCGGACCCGAAACAAACAAGGAAGCGTCAGCAGACTCGAGATCAGAACCCACTGAGAACTTGTCACAAATTGCTAATAGCTCTGATATGGACTCATTTTTCAGGGAAAAATGGAAATCAATAACGAGTAATTTGAGAAAATAAGCTGCATTTTACAACCAAGATAGTTTTTACGTATTTCCATCTTCTGCCTGAAATCACTCATATATATTTAGGCTTGGCCTTTCCATTGCACGTGGTTTGACTTGAAATGTAGAGGAAATTTGGCAAGCGAAAGTATCGATTGAAGTGTGCCCGATGACATGTTATGTCTGCCGAATCTTATCCCGGCCAGAGCGAAAAAGAATATGCCCGCGACAAGAAGTTGCGGTATCAATTAAGAATAATATATATTAATCACTTATTATATCAGAAGTGTTCACTAAAATATTTGAACTTTTCAAGGATGTTTTGTAAAAGAAATATCAAAGTGCCGATACCTTGGCAAAACTTCAAGAAATAGAGTCTGCCGACGCAAAAGGTATGCTTTGACAACACGAATTCAGCCAAGAGAGTTTTGTTGATTGATCTCACGAATCAACAGAAGGATGTGACGAATGGTCAGCCAGCTCACAAACACTGAAAGCACATCAATCTTGGACCATCACAAAGAATATGGATTTTGATAAATTTGTTGCAATGTTGGACTAAGTAAACTCCTCACTTGGTGAGGTAAAAGCTTAGAATACACGCAAGTCTCTGAGTCAAAGGAGGAAAATTTGAATTGATTCGTTTAAATCTTCAAGGTATATACTCAGAGACGTAGCCAATCGCAGGAGGTAAGTTCCTTAAGGCCTCTCTAGCCATCTGAGTTAAAGCGATTACTATAGAACTCTTGTCCTAAGAATCGACGACGCAATATTCAATATACAAACAGGTGCGTTTCAAAAGGACCGTCCAGACCGTGATTAACCAAAGGGGACGGACCGCGTTTTGACAGTAGGTACGTATTTTTTGAGCTTAATGTTTCCCATATTTCACTTCATAGTTTTGTTCCTTCGAATGGATGAATTAACCAGAAAAAAGGAGGATGGACGGAGTCTCGACAGTATGTATCTGAGAGTTGATCGTGGGAATTTCATATATTATTTAGTTTTGCTCGATCAGATGATCTAACGAAGAAGCATCTCGTTCTAGTAATACCCTTCCTTGGTAAGCTCGCTAAAAGCCACTCCAGATCCCTCACTGTGGACAATTTCGGGTTCCTCGTTGTGATTATGGGGCATTGTGCGGTTATCCCAGATATGCAGATGGAACCAATATTAAATACAGAATAGATCCCTGCCATATACAGAAGAAAGCTATATGCTGAGTAATATATATAGAATAGTATATTAATACAACTGTTACGGATAGACGCCGCCAACGGGGACCTGTCTATCACAGATGCAGAAGAACGACTGAAGCCCGCGTCAGACTAAGAATCTGAATGGCACACTTGGCCAGTAGGGGCTGCTCTTTGACATACTGTCCCCCCAGACGCACGCACTGTATAAAGAAGGTGGGAGAAACCCAACTCTAAGCATTTTAGAGACCAGCGGTTATTTAGTCTAGTTCAATATATCAAGTCGTCATCGTGACCCGAATATATAAAACCCCCTGGTCAGATCCCCCACCAACGTACTATTATGAAACAGGCTACGCGTTATTATAGCGCTGTCTCTTGACTTTTTTTTTTACAAGCAGATATTCTTACTCTCTTTTCCTGAGGTTCCTTTTTTTTTTGGACAGAATCATCCGATTAAAGAACTAAACTACAGGTTGCTATATATATAT